>NC_048225.1:112302924-112387601 GCF_002007445.2 Ailuropoda melanoleuca
TATATATATATATATATATATATATATATATATATAATGGAATATTACTCAAAAAATAATGAAATTTTGCCATTTGCAACAACACAGATGAATCTAAAGGTTACAATGCTAAGTGAAATAAGTCAGTTGGAGAAAGACTAATATGATTTCACTAATATATGGAATTTAAGAAATAAAACAAATGGGCAAATTAAAAAAGAAAGAAACAAAAACCCAGAATTGTAGCCATAAAGAACAAACTGATGGTTATATGAGGGTAGGTGGGTGTGGTAATGGGTGAAATGGGTAAAGAAGGATTAAGAGTACACTTATGATGAGCACTGAGTCATGTATAGAATTATTGAACAACTATATTGTATACCTGAAACTAATAGAACACTGTATGTTAGCAATACTGGAATTCAAATATTAATTAATTAGAACTTTAAAAAAAAAAAAAAAGAAAAGAAAGAAAGAAAATGCTGCCAGTTATGCTCTCCACAAAGTGATTTAGTATATTAAAGGCTCTGCGAATGCCTACAAGAAGGAAAAGTATTTGACTTTGCTTAACATGGGAATACCCACACTTGGTTATCTAAAAAGTAATCATTAAATCTTTATTTTTTAAAGATTTATTTATTTTATTATTATTTTTTAAAGATTTTATTTAGTTATTTTGACAGAGAGAGAGAGCACAAGCAGGGGGAGTGGCAGGCAGAGGGAGAGGGGGAAGAGGCTCCCTGCTGAGCAGGGAGCTGGATGCAAGACTTGATCCCAGGACCCCAGGCTCATGACCTAAGTTGAAAGCAGTCGCTTAACCAACTGAGGCACCCAGGCACCCTTATATATTTCAGAGAGAGCCCACGAGTGCAATTTGGGGGAGGTGAAAAGAGAGAAGAAGTGAGAATCCCAAGCAGACTCCCCACTGAGTGCAGAGCCTGATGTGGGACTGTCTCATGACCTTGAGATCATGACCTGAGGTGAAACCACAAGTCACACAATCGATTGAGCCACCCAGGCACCCCTAAATCTTTATTCTTAATAGCACATATTAAAAATATTTGGAAGTAGTATTTCATGAAACATTTATGAGATGTTAATTTTAAAATAGTTTGATTGAGAAATATGACCCTATCATAAGCTCAGAGCTAAATCCTGAATAGGCAAATCTTGACAATATGGTTCCCCATGTTAGCTAGTTATTAATTTTGAGGTGGCTGGTGTAACATTTTTGCCTATGAGATTTAGGCAAAGTTGTTGAGAATTCTTAGAAAGATTTCCTTATTTATAAATAGATACACATAGGAAGAAACACTAGCTCTTAATTCATAAGCTATTTTCATCTCAAATTAGTTATTTGTAAAAGATCTTACAGGCAGGTGGTATAGCAAGCTGTAGGTATAAAATGACTATGATGAAGCACAAAATTCAGCTTCTAGAAACCAACGAAACAACCAAGTGTTGACACAGCAATAACCACAGAGAACCATATTTGGATGGTGGAGAAAAAGACCTTCGGGAAGTTGTATTACTATCAGCTGTACTTTGTCAGTCTCCCTTCTTCAGCTAAGTTTTGGTATATCTCATCCCTCATCCCTCATAATGTGGAAAGACAGGATCTTGTTCCAAATACTAGGAACCATTTGAGACTTTCTAATAATAATGTGTAATAAAATGTGACAAATCAATTCAATAAACTTCTCATTTTCAATCTGATGCTTTATATTAAATTAATAGACACGAACATGATGCCTAGTACCTTTTCCCAAATTCACGATTACCATTTTGTTTTTGTAAAACTGAAATGACATTTACCTATTTCTGAGACTTGAGATTGATAAGCCTTTGTATTTTTATGTTCTAACTCAGTCCTCTGAATTGAGTAGATATTTATCAAATTCTTGAATTTCACCAAAATAAAAAGATTGGAGCAATAAACTTGCAATAAAACAGTTAATTCACAAATATCAAACAAAAGATAAATTATTTCTAGATGGAAATGAAAAGATTACCATTTTGAGCTAGGGTCTGAAGAACAGAAAGGATAGTAATATACTGTGAGTTGTAACAGTTTTTTTTTTTTTTTTGGCCTGAAATTCAAATTTATTTATTTCTTTTTCTTTTTTTTTTTCAAATTTTTATTTAAATTCTAGTTAGTTAACATATAGTGTAATATTGGTTTCAGGAATAAAATTCAGCGATTCATCACTTTCATATAACACCCAGTGCTCAAGACAGGTGCCCTCCCTAATACCCTTCACTCATTTAGCCCATCCTCTGCCCACCTCCCCTATTTCAGCTCTCAGTTTGTTCCCTGTAGTTAAGAGTCTCTTATGGTTTTCTTCCCTCTTTCTTTTTTCCCCTCCCCTATGTTCATGTTTTCTTAAATTCTATGTATGAGTGAAATCATATGGTATTTGTCTTTCTCTGACTTATTTTGCTTGGCATAGTACATATCAGCTCCATCCACGTTGTTGCAAATGGCAAGATTTCTTTCTTTTTGATGGCTGAGTAATATACCATTGTATATATATACCACATCTTCTTTATCCATTCATTAGTCAATAGACATTTGGGCTCTTTCCATAATTTGGCTGTTGATGATGTTTCTATGAACACTGGGGGGCATGAGCCCCTTCGAATATGTATTTTTGTATCCTTTGAGTAAATACCTACCAGTGTAACTCTGGGTCATTGGTTAGCTCTAGTGTTAACTTTAAAAACATTTTTTTATAATTTTTTAAAGATTTTATTTATCTATTTGAGAGAGAGGAAATGAGTGAGAGAGAGAGAGCAAGAGTGGAGGGAGGAGCTGAGGGAGAAGCAGGCTCCCCACTAGCAGGGAGCCTGACACAGGACTTAATCCCAGAACCCTGAGATCATGACCTGAGCCAAAGGCAGATGCTTAACCAACTGAGCCACCCACATGTCCCTATTGTTAACTTTTTGAGGAACCTCCATACTGCTTTCCAAAGTGGCTATACCAGTTTGCATTCCCACCAACAGTGTAAGATTATTCCCCTTTCCCCATATTCTTGCCAACATCTGTTGTTTCATGTGTTGTTAATTTTAGCCATTCTGACAGGTTTGAGGTGATATCTCATTGTGGTTTTGATTTGTATTTCCCTGATGATCAGTGACGTTGGGCGCCTTCTCGTGTCTGTTAGCTGTGTGTCTTCTTTGGAAAAAATGTCTATTCATGTCTTCTGCCCATTTCTTAACTGGATTATTTGTTTTTTGGGTGTTGATTTGGTAAGTTCTTCACAGATTTTGGATACTATTTATAAGATATTTCATTTGCAAATATCTTCTGCCATTCTGTAGACTGCCTTTTAGTTTTGTTGCTTCTTTCACTGTGCAGAAGCTTTTTACTTGTTGAAGTCCCAATAGTTCATATTTGGTTTTGATTTCCTTGCCTCTGGAGATGTGTCTAGTTGCTACACCTGGTGTCAAAAAGTTGCTCCTTGTGTTCTAGTCTAGGATTTTGATGGTTTCCTGTCTCATATTTAGGTCTTTCATCCATTTTGAATTTCTTTTTGTGTATGGTCTAAGATAGTGGTCTAATTTCATCTTTTTGCATGTTGCTGTCCTGCTTTATTGAAGATGAGTTGAGCATATAGTTGTGGGTCCATTTCTGGGTAAGTTGTAACAGTATATGAAAGAAATTGCCCTTCCCTCCTGTAATACCCCTACTTTAAGTGTATGTGAAATGTGTAAGGATTTTATGCAGGAAAAATTGGAATTAAGTTTTGAAAACCTAAATTATTACTATATTATGAAAGATCCTAAACACTAAAATATTTAGACTGTTCAATAAGAAATGAGAAACAATTTCAGATTGTGAATAAAGGATGATGCAATTCTATGCAATTTTAAGTTAGAAACAACTAAGGGTAAAGACAAAGAAATTAATAATAGTTATATTATAAGAGGCCACCTGATTGTAATAACTTTAGGAACTGACTTCAATGGATGTTGAATGAAAGGTCCAGATGCAAGATGTAAGGTGAATCAGTAAAACACAAGAAGAACATAACATTAAGAATATAAATTTTGGAGAGAGACTGTCAAGATTGGACTAATTAGTGGCATGGCCCTACAAACATTGTTGCTCCACTTAAACAAACCAAAATTTACAAATCTCCAAAGAGAGGATAATAGCCCCTTTTGTGATGGTTACATAAAGTAATCTGTATGATGCTTCTAGCATACTGCTTAGCACAAAGCTCAATAAATGTTAGTTATCCTTATTACTATTGTGCTATTTTTAGGGTATTCAAATTCATCTTTGCTTATGCTTTGTTCCATACAGCTAAATAGCTTGAATAAATAAAGCTTGGATAAGTACTATGTTGCTCACAAAAATTTATTAGAAATAAATGAATATAAAGGTCAGACATGCATAATTAAATTGTATGATATGTAAATCCTAAATTTGCATATTGAAGTTCAAAAGACTGCAAATAAATAATTTTTCTTAGATGAAAATCTTAGAAAACTAAAAGTTCCTGAATAGATCAGTTTAGGGTATTTGAGGAGTTGACTTTATCCCAGAGAATTGAGAGTAGTTATTTTACATTATAGAAATCGCTTTTCTGCAATTATTTTATGAACAATTTTTAAGTCGTTTTTTTTTAATCTAAATGCATCTTTTCTTCTAAAGTCATCGCACTTCTACACTTACTCTCTACTAATAAATACCACGCACTCGAGGAGATCTACACTGATGGATACATTAAATAGTGATACATTTTTAGAATGTTTTTCAACAATGAATAAATGTATAAAATGAATAGAAATTTCCTTGACTTCCAGATTTTCTCTAGGTATACGTCAGAAAATGGCTTAAAATTCATGTGTGATATTTTTAATTTGGTAGTAAATGCCTCCTTGTTGCTACATAATTGATAATCCACTGACACACTAAAATATTTTATTCCATTTTATATTGTATCTTAAAATTGTCATTAACTAAAGGAAAAACCTCCTTCCTATAGTGTGCATTTCAGCAATAAACATATAAAAAAATCACTAAGCTCTTTTTCCTAATATATGTGTCTAATAACAGTTTTGTGCCATTCTAAAAAATCATTTGTTATGAAAATAATGTGTTGGCTTCTAATTACTTTAATTGATTATATCTCAGTGATATTATATACAAATTAGGCATGTAACAATGAGAAAAAAAAAACTGCCAACAACTTATTTTTTTTCCTGAGTATATTTTCTATCAACTTTAAATCTTGTTTTAAAACTTGTTTTACACTTTCTTAAGTATATGATGTAATAGTCTTTGAGTTTTTTCCTCATAGGCTGCAACTTTAAATGACATCTAGGTTTGGTCTGTTCACTGCTTTCAGTAATTTAGTAATTTAGCACTGCAAAGCATTATTTTCTGTTTATTCTTGAAAACTATGATAAATTTCAGAGGGGATGACTGGTTTTTATTTAAAAATAGCCCCAAAATCTTTGTATTGAGTCCTACCCTGATATCTATTCCCAATTTAAATTTCAACATGGCCCTTATGTTATAGTACTTTTTTCAATAGTCACTATCTTGCCACTGTGTTATATAATTTATTACTGACACCATCCTGGATTACTTATAGAATATAAAACTAAATTTTCAATTGCTTAAAACATCAAAACTTTATTTTTGTTCAGTGTATATGCACATGGTTTGGCACGGGGACTTGATCATTGCTGTTTCCCGGAGACCTCAGCTAACAGAGGCTCCAACACGACACATGCCTTCATGCTATCAAAGGCAGAAAAAGGAGAATGTGGTGACTATTTCTAAAATCTTCTTCCTAAATACTTCACATATAACTTCTTCAGAAAAACAATGCCCATGTTCCAGTGAACAAAGAGTTATCTCAGACTGTTTCTAGCAGGAAAGAATAGGACATATATGAATAGCATTAATGATGATAACACTCCAGGCCAAAAATATCCATATTAAGCTTATACTCCTTTTTGCACACAACCATAACTATCCTCTTTTTCAGAAAAGAAACTAAAATGCCCCATCTAATAACAGACTAAAAATTCAAAGCTCTGATGTGATATTTCTTGGTTCAGAAAAATTCTAACTTAAAAGGTACTTTCCTTTGTCACTTTATATTAAAAAATTGGTCATAGTTGGTATAATAGACATCCCTATGATAAACAGGAAAAAAAAATAGAGTCATAGCAGCCGTGTGTCTGTAGCTTTTGTTAAATCTCACTGGGCTGACATTGTGGTGGGCTCCTCCTCAGGGCTGGGCTCTGCCCTGATAAGGCCCTGATTCCAATCCCTTGGAAAGCTCCCTGAAAGAACCAGCTTCATTAGTGTAAGACAAGTTTAGTCAGACAGAACCCTACATTCAGGAATGTCCACATCCTTGATTAAATGTTCTGTCACCATCTTGAAATTTTTAATAATCTTTATCTTTGAACTTCCATTTTGTCAGTGAAACCAGCCCCCAGGTCAGAAGTCATTTTGCTCAAGATTCCCAGAGCATCTGCACAAATATTAACTCTCTGGAAGAACAGAACCTGCGGACACTCAAGCAGTAAACTTTGTCAATAAATTTTTATAAAACTGAAGTACAGACATGGTCAAATAAAGACAAATCAGACTTAAGAGATATTTTATTAGAAAAGCCTACTGCAATATAAAGAGTCCTTCAACCTCAGAATCTACAAGCAAATCAAAAATCAAACAGAAAAAAAAGGCTTTATGGTAGAAAGGGTAAGCAAGGTGTGCACAAACTTCTCAAAGGATCATGGCAAGAGATGAGAGTAGGATCATCAAGAGATGATCCAGATGGTTTGCCAGGATATATGTATTTCCAAAATCAGAATGAGGCATTATGGGAAGATGTTTGCTTGGATAAGCTTGGGGGTGAGCCAAGTTGAGGCTCATGTGAGGAGACAAGTCCTGCTTAAGTTTGGTCAAATCAAGTCAGTTTGTGACTAATGGGCAACTGTGTGCACTTGGTCAATACCCTCTCTTGTTTAAACAAAGTAGGTCTTTAAACACAATCAGGGATAAATTAGGAGTCATTGTGAGGTTAAAGCTGGCCAAAGTAGTTTTCATGGTGGAATGGACTTCATGCTCTGCTTGGCCTTGAAGGACTAGCTTTATCCTCGAAGGACTAGCTTTATCCTCTGTTGAGCATATTGTCAGACTGACTGTTGGAGGGAATTAGAGATCAGGCACTTGATGATAGTATGCCTGGGAAAATATAAAAAATAACATTTATATCCAAAGGATACATAGTGATTCAAGGGGTACCTGTACCCCAACGTTTACAGCAATGATGTCCACAATAGCCAAAATATGGAAAGAGCCCAGATGTCCATCAACAAATGAATGGATAAAGAAGAGGTGGTATAGATATACAAGGGAATATTATTCAGCCATCAAAAAAATGAAATCTTACTATTTGCAATGATGTGGATGGAACTAAAGGGTATTATGCTAAGTGAAATAAGTCAATCAGAGAAAGATAATTATCATATGATTTCACTCATATGTGGAATTTAAACAAAACAGAGGATCATAGGGGAAGGGAGGGAAAATAAATTAAGACAAAATCAGAGAGGGAGACAAACCATAAGAGACTCTTAACTATAGGAAACAAACTAAGGATTGGTGGAGGGGAGGTGGGTTGGGGGATGGGATAATTGGATGATGGACATTAGGGAGGGCACATGATGTAATGAGCACTGGGTGTTATACACAACTGATGAGTCACTAAACTCGACCTATGAAACTAATAATACACTATATGTTAATTAATTGAATTTAAATTTTAAAAAATAACAGGTTGAGTAAGGAAATAAAACAGAATTCTGAGGTTTGAACAGAGCTACTAAGATTATTCCAGGACACTGGGGCCACAGCATCCTTAGGTTGTAGAGTGACAATAATGGAAATCTAACTTCTCAGTTTTCTCTTTGAATAGTTTTGACTATGGTATAGACATCTGAGGGAACTTATGCACCATAGTTACTTTTAGCCCATGTGCAAGGGGTCCCTCTGAGAGCTAGAATAATACCTAAAGGTAGGTAATTGTAGGCCACCCACGGTTGTCACTGTGGCTTTCTGGCAATGATGGTGGTTTTGATAAGATTGTCCTCAGTCCTAGTTATTTCCTGGAGTAGAGCATGGAAAATGCAGGACTTCCAGTGAACTCCTTGAGTGCATCATATGGCAGCTGCTCCAAGCATGAATACAATATCTGCTGCAATATTAACGTCTTTTAGGTTTATTTCCAAACTTTTAGTTTCTTCTAAGCCTTGTTAAAAATCTGGTAATAAAGGACAGTCCTAATATGCTTCTGGAACTGGGAATTTGCATCTAAGGCTCCAGCTGTGACAGGTTTTTTTTGTTTGTTTGTTTGTTTTGTTTTTTTGCATCCTGGATTATCTAGAGCCTAGAAAACTCAAATCCAAATAAAGTAGTTAAGGTGAGAGAAAAAAGGAAGTCTCATTAAAGATTTGACAAGAGCTCATAAGGTTAGCTTGATTACAGGATCTAGTCCAATTAGTAGCAGACACCAATAGGCAATATTACCGTAAATAAAATATTTCCCATTAAGGTCTATCTAGGTGTGTCATGGAAATAATTGTCTCATAGATTTGTACTTCAGAGTTCATACTGGACTTTTTGATGGAGACATTTTCCCATTAAATTGGGAAGAGAAAATTTCTTGGTTTTTGTTTAAAGGAAAATTAATCCCAAGCATAACAAGTGAAGTTATACTTAGGGTCATCTGGGCCTATTACAGCATATAAGACAAGGAATATGTACCCTTGACTTTCATAATAAAAATGTAAGTATTTCCATTGTTAGCAGAGTATGTGTAATTACAAATACTTAGGCTCATGAAAGGACCCTTGATAATGTTAGGGTGAAAACAAAGATGGCCCTTCTGGAAACATATTGAAAAAAGTTCATTTTTAAAACTAGAGAGAGAAACCAAAAGACCCCTGAGTGATAAATGTCTTTAAATCTGAAATAGGTATAGGAATTTGGAGGAAGCTGGAGGCTTCCAAAGGAAAATGAGTATATAACCAGAAATCAGAAATAGGGTTGTGAGACTGTGATATGAGTTGAGTGAAGGAATGGGAGAGCAGGTTGGATGAAGTAAGGAAGGAGATAATACAAAGTAAGGCCCATTATTGAAGGCTATAGTTGCAATGGGGGGGGCAATTATGTGGATGGCAAGTGTTAACATTGGAGGAGATAGAGAAGGAGTATATAGAAAAGAAGGACGACAAATATAGTGAAGATAGGAAATAAAGGAATCTTATAGAGCCTTGTTCCAACGCTTTGAAGAGAAGCCAACTAGCTTGTATTGCCATCTGTTTGGTCCAAAGTACTTGGGAAAATGGTATACCTGGTGTGCCATCTTCTTCTGAGGGATCTTGAGAGAGTCATGTTTAAGCTTTCCAAATGGGTGCCTACCATTCAGAGTAGGTTTTGTGTCTTTTTGGTAAAGAAACATGCATCCAATTTGGCCCTCCTGAAGTTTGGTAGCAATGTTAGTGGTAAGATGGATGACAAGGGTCTTTCACACAGAGTTGAAGATTAGTCTTCTGATGATGTCCTCTCGAGAGAAGTAAGTTTTCAATCTGTAGGTTATACAGGGGTACAGAAGGAAAGACTAGAGGAAAACAGCCCAACTCATTGATGAGAAGTGTGAATATAATTAATAAGTCCCTTGAAGTATTTTACAATGTCTTGATTGATCATGTTAGAATCTTCAAGAGCTCGAGGAGAGTAAAGAATTTTGAAAGATTAGCCAGTTACTATTTTGTATGAGGATATTAGTGTGACCCAGCAGAAAAAAACTGGAAGGCAATCTGGGCTAAGAGTAAAATCTCAGGCCAGGAGAGATTAAGTCTTTTCAATAGTTTAGCAATCTTTAATTTTAATATTCCATGAGCTCTGTCTCATTTAGATCTAAATGATGGGCTGATTTTATCTCTTGATACCTTACATCCCTATACAGCCAAAATTTTTAATAATTCTTGGGTACCTTGCAGAGAATTGTTAAATGCTGTAGAACAAAGAAAGAAGTCATCTAAATGTTACATAAGAGTGTAATTGCAAGGCAATACCAAAACCCTTAGATATGCATTTTATGTCTCAGCAAAATAAGTTGACTCTTTCTGTAAATCCTTATGGCATGACTATCCAGGTATATTACTGATATTCCACGAAAAGGAGAACAGGTATTGGGAGTTAGGGTGAAGGTATATGCTGAAGAAATCAGAGTATAAGTAAACAGTGGCAAAGTGAATGGTATAGGATGTATGAACATGAAGATATAGTACTGGAGTTTGAAACACAAAGGAATCTGATTTTACGATGTTATTCATGACTGGCAAATTTTGGACCAATTGGTAATACTTTGTGTTGGTTCCCCCATCTCTGAGTAAATGGGTGTGTTGCAGATCCTAGAGGTGGAAACAAGAAGCCCCTTGTCAAGGAGTCTTTGGATAATAGATTAATAGCAATAATTATTATTATTCTTAAATAGCAATATTTAATATTTAGTTATAAATGTTATGATTAAACATATTAATATAATATACAATACTTGATAGCAGTTATTAATATTGTCTCAGTTTTAAAGGATACTGAGATAGGTTAGGGAGGTCATAGTTAAGATCTACATTTACTGTTAAGTCCTTTGCTTCCCAAGTATGCCATATGTCTCTAGTTTCCATACACAAAGTGAGTCCAGAATGTGAATGAACATGTCCTGAATGTAGGGATTGTCAAGGGCTTGGGGTACTTTGAGAGGACAATGAAATGGAGGTGATCTCTCAGAGCTTTCAGAAGGCAAAGATAAGGATAAAATAAATTTACCCTTAGGTTCTCTTCATTTACATTTACAATTAAATTCTAAATTAAATCATTAATGTTTTTATATTTATCATTGCTATGATACTTCCATAAACTCTTTCAATGAGCCATTGATTTATTATTATGAATTGGAGCTCTGATGCAAGATGATAATATTAAAAGTGAAAATTTTAACAAACAGTAATAATAGCATGTTAATGATGTGATAAAACAATAAGTGGAGACAAAATGCATTGTTTTAACATATACTAAACAATACAAAATGGCCAATATAGTCCTTATAGTAAATAAACAATCTCTAGGCCCCTAGTGATTTCTATAAATGAAATTTAATGTGTGAAAATATTGGCTATTCATGCATTTTAGACTTGTAAAATGTGAAACAATGTTTTAGTTCCCAGTTTCTATTTACTCTGGACATTGTAAATTGCCTCTGGGATCCCTTTTTAATCACAAGATCAGATCAGTAGTCTGTGGACTCTATTTGTTAAACAGTGTTTATTAAACATGCTTTGCAAATCCCTAGTACTTTGCTGAGGTAGAATTTACCAAGGTCTCTTCCTGTTTAAACATTTTGACAGCAAAAAAACAATTGTGAATTTCAGTGATGTAATCCTTAATCTGATCTACTTCAATCAAAAATGTTAAAGAACAAATTATGTACATTTGAGACAGTAGCTATGTTTATGATTAGATCTACTTGAATAATCAATGTGTATAATCTGTTTCAACAGAGTTGGTTTACTACCTTCATCTTATTGGTGAACTCTTTGCCAAGAGAGCAATACTTTTTTTTTCTCATTTATTTTTTTTAAAGATTTATTTGAAAGAGAGGGAGAGAGAGCAGGGGCAGGGAAGGGCCGAGGGAGAGGGAGAGATAAAGTCAAACAGACTCCTTGCTGAGCACAGCACCTGGCACAGGGCTCCATTCTACAAATACCAGATCATGACCTGAGCTGAAGTCAAGAGTTGGATGCTTAACCAACCAGGTGTCCCTGTTTGTTTGATTATTTTAATCACAATTTAGGTCCCATTATAATTGCTAGTGATTGGAAGACTCAATAGATATTTTTTAAATATATATCAGATAAAAATGATAAAAGTATTCTAAAATAGATTAATTCAGGATTATCACATCAACAAAATTATTTTAATTTCATTTTTGCATCACCCCATGATTTATTTTCATTAAATACTAGTTTACATACCAAGGAATATTGTATAATAAATGAAAAATGAGCACAAAAAAGGTAGAATGAAATTTAATAGTGGAAATATCCATTTTCTTATACAAATGTGGTAGGGCATAAATACAATTTTCAATTACAAATGTATTTTGTATTTTCTTATATTTATAGTATTGCCTAAGAGAAAAATATTATTGATTATTTTAAACAAGCCATATATCAAGATATCAAACTTATTTATGTTTTAGCTATTATCACCTTTCCACTTGTGGAAATAATATTTTATGAACCTAATCTTTTATTTTTCTATTTAAGTGAGTCAAATTGATATGAGTGGCTAATTCTCTGTTGAATACATCTTTCCACTTAAATCTAATATTACCACATATGCATTTTCAAAAGTGACCACAAGTTAGGGCTATTTGAGTACTTCCTTTCTCTCTTATAGAAGTTGGAACATTATATTCATATAGTCAACATGCTACTTCATAGTGAGTCATCCAGTGTCTACATCCTTTCCATGGCTTGTTTCATCTTTCCATTCTTCAAACGTGTTCCAACATTGGTCTCTTGACCCCTCATCAAGTCCTTCTGAAATCACTTTTGGAAATTTTCCTGCTGTCACATCAAACTCAACATATCCAAAGCTGAACTTTTTTTCTCAAACCTGTACCTTTTTCTGTCTTCTCTATCTTCAGAAAAGCACAATCTCCCATCTACCAACCCAACCAAAACTCTCATTATAATATTCAAGAGACATCTTTTCTTTACTCCTCACAACCGTTACTGATGACCGTAACTGTGAACTGACTCTTAATCCTCACATTGCATCAATTGAGCATGTGTATGTGCATGCACAATAAATGATTTTCAAACATTATTTCACACAATCCTACATTATTCATTTTGTTAGTGAATTTAAGTCCTTTACAGTTACTAGATGGCAAAGGTATCATTGGACTCTGGTCAGTCTGATTTTAAATTTTGTTCAGGCCTAACTTCTCTTGATAAGAATAATACAGTTGTCTTCTAATTGCTCTTCATGAGACTTACCATTTTATAGTTAATTCTCCATAGTAACAGCTTTAGCTAATATCTCTGAGCAATAAAGAGAATATTTGCAGGGGAGCCTGGGTGGCTCAGTCAGTTAAGCAGCTGTCTTCGGCTCAGGTCAAATTTCAGTGTCCTGGAATTGAACCCTGCATGGGGCTCCCTGCACAGTGGGGAGTCTGCTTCTCCCTCCTCCTGTTCTTGTGCTCTCACTTGTGCTCTCTCTCAAATAAATAAATAAAAACTTTAAAGAGAGAGAGAGAGAATATTGGAATAAAAGGAGTCAAGTAAACATTTTGGTTTCCAAGCACATATAAAAGTTATGTTTATACTATAAGTAATCTATTAAGTGTGTAAAAAAATGTTTGTACCTTAATTACATAATATTCTATTGCCAAAAAATGCTAACCATCATCTAAGCTTTCAGTGAATCATAGTCTTTTTGCTGGCAGACAGTCTTGACTTTATATTGATGGCTGTAACCATTAGGGTGGTGGTGGTTGCTGAAGTTTAGGGTGGCTGTGCAACTTCTTAAAGTAGAAAACAATGAAATTTGCCACATTTATTGACTCTCCCTTTCACAATTTCTCTCTAGCATGAAATGCTGTTTGACAGCATTTTACATACAGCAGAAGTTCTTTCAATTTGAATCCATCCTCTCGAAACATGTCACTGATTATCAACTAAGTTAATGTACTATTCTAAATCCTTTCTTGACATTTCAACAATCTTTACAGCATCTTCACCAGGGGTAGACTGCATCTCAGGAACCCACTTTCTTTGCTCATCCCTAAGAATAATCCTTTATTTATTAAAATTTTAATCATGAGATTGCATAAGTTCAGTCACATCTTCAGGCTTCACTTATCATTCTAGTTCTCTTGGCTATTTCCAACACACCTGCAGTTACTCCCTCTATTGGAGACTTGAATCCTTCAAAATCATCCATGAGGGTTGGAATCTTCTTTCCATTTTAACTTCTTCCCATGAATCATGAATGTTTTTAATGGCATCTAGAATGGTGCCTTTACCAGAAGGTTTTCAATATAGTTTGCCAAGATCTATCAGAGAAATCACTTTTTACGGCAGCTATAGTCTCACCAAATGTATTTCTTAAATAATAAGACTTAAAAGTTGAAATGACTCCTTGATCCAGGGGCTGCAGAATGGATGCTGTGTTAGCAAGCATGAAAACACCACTGATATCATTGTACATCTCAATCATTCCTTGGGTGGCTGGGTGCATTGTCAATAGGCAGTTATATTTTGAAAATAATCTTTTTTCTGAGTGGTAGTTTTCAACAGTAGGCCTAAACTATTCAGCAAACCATGTAAACAAATTAGCTGTTGTCTAGGCTTTGTTGTCCCATTCGAAGAGCACAGAGTAGATTTAGCTTAATTCTCAAGGGTCCCAGGATTTTCAGAATGATAAATGAACAATGGCTTCAAGTTAAAGTTGTCAGCTGCATCGGCCCCTAACAAGAGCAAGCCTGTCCTTTGAAGCTTTGAAGCTTCAGGTATTGGCTTCTCCTCTCTAGCTATGAAAGTCCTAGATGGTATCTTCCAATATAACACTTTCACCTACTTTGAAACCTGATGTTTAGTGTAGGCACCTTCATTAGTTATCGTAGCTAGGTTTTCTGGATAGCCTGCTGCAGCGTCTACATCTGTACTTGCTGCCCCACCTTGCACTTTTCTGTTATGGAGATGGCTTTTTTCTTAAACCTCCTGAACCAACCTCTGCTAGCTCCAAACTTTTCTTCTGTAGCTTGCTCACCTCTCCGAGCCTTCATAGGATTGAAGACGGTTAAGGACCTGTTGTGCATTAGGCTTTGATTTAAGGGGGTTATATGGCTGGTTTCAAATTTTAACCAGATCATTAAAACCTTCCCCATTTCAGCAATAAGGCTGTCTTGCTTTCTTATCACTTGTGTGTACACTGAAGTAGCATTTTTAATTTCCTTCAAGATATTTCCCTTTACATTCAAGATGTGGCTCTTTGGCACAAGAGGCCTAACTTTTGGCCTGTCTTTGCTTTTTGCATGCCTCCCAATTAAATTCCCTGTCTTATATGGATGTGGTTTGTGGCACACCGAAGCAACTGCAATGGTAACATCAAATAGCAGTGATCATAGATCACCATAACAAATAATAATAAAAACATTTGAAATATTGAAAGAAGTACTAAGATGTAATACAGAGAGACACAGCGAGTAAATTCTGTTGGAAAAACAGCCCTGACAGACTTGCTGGATGCAGGGCTACTCTAAGCCTTCAATTTGTAAAATTGCAATCTCTATGAGGCACAATAAAACAAAGGAATTAAACAAGGTATGCCTGTATAAATATTCATTAATCAATCAACTGATTATATATTTAAAATTTAATCTCACATATTTCCACTGAAGAAAGTTTTCACTAAAGAAAATGTTCATTCATATTTCTGGTAAATTTAAAAAAATGTTAAAATATCCCAACTGATTGGTCCACCACCTGTCACTTTTTAATTAACTGTAATTGAAAATAATTAATGGATGTTCTTATCGAGAACATGATGTTGTTTTCTTCCTATTTTGGAAACCTTTCCCTGTCCTGGTTATTTCAAGAATCAAATTTATATTTCTTCCTCTATGAAACAGTGAAAAAAAATTCTTACCATACCTTGTGTTAGATATTGTAAATTTCAAGAGTCATATTATATTTCTCTGCTGTCATGGGTCTTATACTCTGAAACCATCCTTTCCTTCTTCTTTTAACTTTTTGTCCTTCCAAAATTACATATTTCAGATGCTAACTTATTAGCTTATTTTTTTATATAAAAATAAAGGATCAGATTAGGTTATTTCTCTCTGGATGTACCGTGACTTCCAAATCTTTAAATGTAAAGACAAACTTCAGATTGCAGCAATCAGTGTATTTA
Source organism: Ailuropoda melanoleuca (assembly GCF_002007445.2). NCBI lineage: Eukaryota > Metazoa > Chordata > Mammalia > Carnivora > Ursidae > Ailuropoda > Ailuropoda melanoleuca. The sequence goes on from NC_048225.1 coordinate 112,318,925, forward strand.
CATGGTTTATGGTAATTGGAAATACCCCCTCCATTTCCCTCAGGCTTAATTAGGAAAAACATCAAGAAGTTTAGTGACTTTAATTACCCAGTTATTCAGCATGTATTTTTTCATAATTAAACAGTTCTGTAGCTATACTCTCATCACCGCTATAATGAGGAAATAAATTATCTCTTAGAAATTGACCAGATTTAATAAGCAATTTCAATGAAAACTAGATATATCTTGACTCCATTAGTCAATGGGTATGACCATCTCATCATTTCAGATTTATGATATTCAGAGCTTCCCTAAATTGAACATAAACTACTATAGCTGTGATAGAACAATGAATCCCTAACCTGGTAATATGAGTCTCAATGGAAGTTTAGTAAAATCTATTGAAATAGTTAATATATCACAAAGAAGAATTTTTATTCAAATAATATATTGTCATATTTCCAAAGACTTTAGCTTATCTATTTTTGTATGACAAAATATAAATCTAAAATGAAGAGGGCAGTAGAAATTAACTACTACTCACGATCTCAGAGAAGAAAATAGTGGGATACAATCAAATTCAGATATTCAGTGACCTCAAACGAATGAGAAAACAACCATTATCTAATTTCTAATGTCTATATTTTAAAAATGAATACTGATTGCTTTAATCACATGATTTGCTCACAATTATTAATGCATGTAAAATCAATAAAAATGTCAGAGGCAAAAACAAAAGTGATGCTTAGCTTAATAAAGAAAATAATTCAATCTTTTTACAAGCACTTTTACATATCTATATTAGAGTTATGAAGGTTAATTACAAAGAAAATCAAACACTAAAATATTTTTCTGCAAAAGTATGAGTCATATTATTGTAAGTATTACTACTATTGTTGAGTTATGTCAAAATAAAAGAAAATTAATTCTTCAGTAAGTGACATTAAATAACTTAATAATGCAACACAACAGTTTAAAATATAGTAACACACGTTTTTAGAATTTATGAAATATGTCAAGAGCCAAATAAAGTCATGGGGAACAATCTTATACATTTAAACATACCAAAATCATCTTTTATTTTTATTTTTTTTTTAAAGATTTTATTTATTTGACAGAGATAGAGACAGTCAGAGTGAGAGGGAGCACAAGCAGGGGGAGTGGGAGAGGAAGAAGCAGGCTCATAGCGGAGGAGCCTGATGTGGGGCTCGATCCCATAACACCGGGATCACGCCCTGAGCCGAAGGCAGACGCTTAACCGCTGTGCCACCCAGGCGCCCCCAAAATCATCTTTTAAATCTTGGAAAAATGGAACTCATTGACAAAAAAGAAAAAAAATAAAAAAATTTAATTTAAGTAGAAGTACTATGAGAATTAGATATATGTATATACACTTCATGCCTTCCCTTCTACGCTCAAGGTCAATCAAATAGTTTACCTTTGAATTTCTATCATTCCTCCATGTTTAGACATTCAATATTCAAGGATGAGAAACCTGACAAAAATCAATAAATAAGATAGATATTTAGATAGTTTCCAGGATAAGCATGTATGAAATGTTTGTTGTTTCAAATGCTGACCTCAGCATGGTGTGCAGTGGGGAGGCAGGGGCTGGGTTACTCTGTCTCTGTAATTAGGACTCTGGAGCAGAGCTGGCTGCCAGGATTCCAAGGAAGATATCAGCACTCTTTCTCTTTCGCTCTCTCTCCTCTTCTTTCCTCTGTATTGCCTTATTTTCAAATAAAGCCTCTCATCATGCCAGCCTATATTGGACAGATTGCAACCCCCTAAAATACTACAGCAGTCATTTAGTCAATGTTCATGTCTTTGCAATCCATGTGTTGCTAGTAGTCCAAACTTTAGTTTTGCTATCTTTAAATAAGATCTGTTTCTAGGATTTTTGTTCTTAAATAATGGATATCAATGCTCCACTCACTTGAAGCTAAGTGACTGCTACCTTGGCCACTATAATTTTTGGCCATTTCATTAAAAAAAAATTTCCCTTTCCTCTTAGCTGCATCATGAAGGATTGCTCTTTTTTCTGTTGCTTTGTTTTTTGTTTTTTAGTATCACTGACATAATTGACATATAACATGGTGTTAGCTTTAGGTGCATAACATGATGCTTTGATATGGATATACTGTGAAATGATGACCACAACAAGTTTAGTTAAAATCCATCACCTACATAGTTACATTTTTTTTTTTTTTATTGTGAAGAGAGATGTTAAGACCTACTAGGAACTTTCAAATACACAGTAGAGTATTGTTAACTGTACACACCATGATGTACATATCCCCAAAGCTTATTTATCTTATAACTGGAAGTTCATACCTTTGGACCCCCTTCATCCATTTCATCAAAGACAAATACTATACGATCTCACTTATGTGTGAAATCTGAAAAAAAGCAAATTCATAGACACAGAAAATAGACTGGTAGTTTAGTCTTTACAGGGGAGTTTTTCAGTGGCTGAGAAAACAGCTAAAATGGGTCTTAGTGGCATTGCCTATTGTTTCTAGCTCCCTTAACTTTCCTTCGTCAACTTTAATTTTAGAAAGAGAATTCCACTTTTCAAACCCTACAAGGTACATGATCTCTCTCAAACACCTTGGCTCACCAACTTCAGACATAATGTCTCTTTATTAGGGCAGAATCTGTCTCATTTCAAATGTGCCAGGACAATTGTTTGTCTCTTTTTTACAGTTTCTTACTGAATCTCCCTGATATTTTGGTATTTTTTCTGATATCATCACAACTTTAGCATTAATAATTGTATGACCTGAGCAAGAAGAAACAACAAAGTTTGCAATAGCTACATATTTTGTTATTGCTTCATTAAGATTTCTTTCTAACCGGGAAAACAAAACCCTCTGGCCTTCTACCTCCAACGCAATGTATTTTAGAAAATTATTATGGCACTGCCACCAACCTAGCAACCATTACTAACTTAATGATTTCATTAGATAATCTTTTATTTTATGTGACAAAAATCTGACAAAAAAATATCCTTAAAAAATCAGCAAACACAGGGATTCATTCATGAACCTGGGAAGTAGAGTACTTTATCATCTTCAAGTAGAGCTGAATACTAGAGCTTGAACCCAATCACCAAGACCTTGTATCTCTCATGGTGCCCTCACGTCCTTTTCCTAATGTGTTATGTTTGTTCTCAAGTGATACTTTATATGTGGGGTCAAACTATATTCTGGCCACTCTCTCCTTACAAATTATAACCCTAGGAAAAACAAAATAAAAACTTCATTTCTGATAACTGCATAAAAAAAAACCCCAAAACAAAACAGAGGTATGGCTATAATTGACACAAGTCTATAACATGTTTATCTATGAAAGAAACAAAAAATGTCCATGAAAGACTATCCAGGATAAACCAAATAAAAAATCCTATCATATTGCAATAGTTAGGAACTCTCTGGAAAAAAAGTATCATATTTTAAGGCTGTTAATAACTATAACAACTGAATCCAGTGGAATGTAACAGATGGTGAAACAACTAATAACAGTAAAACTTGTAAGGAAAGGTAGAAATTGATCATATGTGAGATCTCAGAGTTGCCTCCATGTGTCCCTGTAACTATTATAAGCAATAAGTGGAAACTTTGTGTTATGTTTCTCTAGTTTATAGTTCTTGGCATATTATGTAGATGCTGAATAAATTCCTCATAAATTAATGAAAGTGGTTCACCTCCTATCAAAAAGATATAAATAAAGAACTGTTAAGAGATTTTAAATTACCTTATAATTTACTGGACATGTGACATTTAATTTGGCATAAATGGAACATGTTGTCTACACTTTTCTTTAGATTGGCAAAACTCTTCAAAGTAAGAGAGATGAGCATATATGTGAATGTTAGTGTATTCCATTTCAAATTTCAACGATGAAAATGAATTCTAAATTTTATGGTATTCTGTTGATTTAGTGTACTGTAAAAGTCTCCACCATCCATTACACTTTATTTGCTAACTGCTTTAATATAGCAATTAGAAGTCGATTAGAAATGTCCAGGAACAATAATACTTAAAGATCAATTAGGAACCCATGCTGCTAGGAAGATTAAATATTTACTAAAATAACAACAGCCTTGAAACTAATGGTTCAAACTTCATTACTTGAATACATTTTTTGAACTGCTATTTTCTGCCTCACTTCACTGTAATTGCAAAATGTAATAGTAGCAGTAAACGTTTCAGACTAAAGTACATAAAAGGCACAAAGCTTTTAGGTCATAATGACACTTTAGATATTGTACACAGAATCACAAACACTTTTTGGTACAAGTTTATAAAGGTCTGATTGAAAAGAAAGCTTTTGTAATTATATTATTTAAGACTAATTATATTTAATGCAATTGATGGAAAATAAAGCTACTAAGTTTATTTCTTATGGGGAAAAAAGCAAAATCGAAATGTGTTGAACTACACATTATGTCTCAGTAATTTACAAGGTAACAATAGAGTCATAGTTATGTGAAAATTAAGTCACAAGATTCCAAAGAAGTTGTTTCCAATCTTTCACCACTGCAAATGTTGCTGCTATAAAAAAGTTTTACCTATAAAGTTTGTGCATTTATTGCATAGAATATAAAAAGACATTGGGTAGTTTTTAATACTGACTTATAGACATTTCATAGTTATACCTCTGAGGGGGAGTTTTGTCCACATACAGCAAAAGTGTTCCATCAGTATTCTCCAAATAAGGAAGCAAAGATCACCAGGTGTATAGTTGGATTGGACAACCACTTAAGTGAAATAACTTTGAGAATACAAGGTAAATAAATACACAAATGCATAAATAAATAAAGTAAACATGTGGAGGGATCCAGTCCTGAATAGATCTTTAGACAGGGCCAGATCTTAGAAAGAGAATGTAGGCCTGTTTGCTATAGTAAAACCTACTGGAAATACTCAGAAGGAATCTAAATAAATTGAGCATTATGTTTATCTTCTTTACTGGTTGCTTTTTTCAAGAAGGAGGAAAGAATAAAGGTAATCTGAAACTGTCCAACGGAAACTACAAAATTGAAATGAGTGGCTATATTATTAATAATATAACAGGTTGATATACAAAATTGAAATGTTATGCATACCGTGAGATATACTTATCCCACATGTTTAGTTGGAATGCTCTAGAATTTACATATATATGAATATACATATATATTTTATATTTATTATAATATAAATTAAAAGTATGCTTTATGTATAGCATTTTTCTTTACAAAATTCATTTAAAGTAATATCCAGAAAATGGCATGTGGTTAGGAATTATATGTGGAGTGATAAAGAAGAAAATAATATTCTAGGTCATTTTATTCTATTAAACAATAAAAAGAAAGAAATATGATATATATCATTAATTCATTCTTGCAATTTTTCCAACATGTATCTATGATGTATATATTTCAGTATAATATAAAGTTACATTTATTTAAAACATTACTAATGTGTAATAGTGTACTAGCTCATGTATCAGAAATGCCTGCCCCTGAAATGAGTGCATTTGAATATATACGTGACCACATCAACTATCTGTAAAACCCATGAGGTCTCATCACTAGAAAACCAGCTGGATATCTGATATAACTTGTAGATGTCCCAATATTTATAAGACAGTGATCTATTAAAGTCTATATCAATAAATAATAAAGTTTTCACATAAATGCAACCATTTTGAAGACAAAATTGCTTATTATCCTTTCACACATAAAAATGAATGTAAGCTGAATTAAAAGTAAAAATAGGGGCTCCTGGGTGGTGCAGTCGTTAAGCGTCTGCCCTCGGCTCAGGGTGTGATCCCAGCATTCTGGGATCGAGCCCCATATCAGGCTCCTCCGCTAGGAGCCTGCTTCTTCCTCTCCCACTCCCCCTGCTTCTGTTCCCTCTCTCGCTGGCTGTCTCTCTCTGTCAAATAAATAAAAATCTTAAAAAAAAATAAGTAGAAATATATAAAATCTATTAAAATAGTAAAAGAGAATGCATATAGTATTATTAAAATCTCTCAATAAAGAAATTTTTCTTAAGAAAGCCAAATATTATGAACAAATAATATAGACACCTGTGAAACATGTTCATTTCTATTTGCAAAAGACATTTACAGAAATAAATGAAAATAAAAATAAATAATCCATAAAAATATTTTTAAAGTCAATCAAGATTCAAGATATTTGTTTTCTTTTCAAATGCCCTTTCAATGTGTCCTCTGAAATGTGAAATGCCAAATGAGCAATAAATTCCATTGTAGAGATTCTTTAAATTTAACGTGTCTATAAAGTTTTCTCCCATGTATCTAGTTTCTTGAGGTCAAAAATCTGGAGTCATCCTTTATTCCTTTCTGTCTGTACCACACACCCCCAAATGATCACTAAATGTATTGAAACTCTCCACCTCTGCAGTGTCATCATTAAATTGGACTATTTTCTCATATTTCTCTCTCAACCACTCCAACAATCTCAAGTGTGAGTCTATGTATTCACTCTTGGAACTGCAATGTATTCTCCAGCAGCAACTGCCAGAATGATCTTGTTAAGGTGTAAATTAGAGACAAAGTGGAATTAAATGTGGGCAGAAAATATATAACTATGCTAAATACAGTGCAGCAAAAGTTTTAACTGAAGAGATACCTACCTTTAAACAGTGTGAATGAGGCTTTATAAGAGAATAGTTTGAAATGCAAAGATGAAAATGTGTTGATGCGTCTTCAGGTCTCAGATATACTGGAGGATTTTTTCTTTTTCTTTTTTCTCCTTTCAAGCATCTGGATATTAAACCACTCTTGGCAAAGGATGTTAATAAGTAGACAAGTGAACACTTTTAAATTCCTTGGTCCCTCTGTTCTTCCAAAGCAGTTAAATAATTTGAATTTCTACAGTAAAACTGTGTTCTAGTCTTGATACTCTAGTAATAGTGGTGGATTGTATGGGGAAAAAAAAGAAATAATGATTTCATTTATGAGTACTTTTTGTGACTTTATGCTGAATTTTTAGTCTTTACAAAACCTTAACATACTGCAAAAAAAAAAAAAAATCTTGCTTTCAGCTTTTCCCCATCCCTTATATCGTCTTTCTCATCTCAGTAAATAGCAACACTACATATCACTGCCTTATGCGGTTTTCCTTGTACGGTAACAAGTTCTTTTTCTCTTGCAGCTTTTAAGATTCTCTTTAATTTCTGACAATTTAATTAAAATGTGTCTTGGTGTTACATTCTTTAGATTCTTCTTATTGGGAACTTTCTGGGATATTCCCTTTCCCAGTTTAGGGAAGTTTTCAGCCATTATTTCTTCAAACTTGCTCAGGCCAAAAACCTAAGATTAGTTCTGGATTTATTTCTTTCTCATACCACATACTAAGCCAATCTTTCAAATTATAAACATTATATATCAACTCTACAGCTAACATCCTAGCTCATACCATTATCATGGTCCCTTTCTTTGGAACTAGAGTCACCCACAGATCTATTTGCATTTTGTCTTTATCCCAGACTTATTTTCTTTATAGAATTTGTCATTATTTAGGTTATATCATATATTATAAAGTCTTACATATTATGCTATATTAGAATCTATAACATCACCTTACACTAATTATTTCCTTGTTTCTTGATACTCCTCTCCCCACTAAAGTGAATAGGGACATTCTGGTGGAGTTCTAAATCATTAAAAATATGATGAATAATATGCCATTGGATAATTATATGTTAAAACAACAAGAGACCACTATACATCTGCTAGAATGGCTAATTTAATTTAAAACACTGACAACAAGTCCATGAAGATGATGTGGAGCACCAGGAACTCTCATTAATTGCTGGTGGGAATGCACATGGTACAACCAATATGGAAGATAGCTTCATCATTTCTTCAAAATCAAATATATTCTTTTTTAAAAAATATTTATTTATTTATTTGAGAGAGAGACAGAGACAGAGATAGTAACAGAGATAGCGAGAAATAGCAGGAGCAGGGAGGATTAAGGAGAAGCAAGCTCCCTGCTAAGCAGAGAGCCCCACATGGGGCTCAATTCCAGGACCCTGAGATCATGACCCTAGCTGAAGGCAGACGTTTAACCGACTGAGCCACCCAGGTGTCCCCAAAACTAAGTATATTCTTACCAAATGATCAAGCAATTGCATTCGCTGGTATTTACTCAAAGGAGCTGAAAACTTATGTCTACACAAAACCCTGCACATGGATAATTTTAGAAGCTTTATTCAAAACTGCCAAAACTTGAAAGCAACCACTATGCCCTTCAATAGGTGAATGGATAAACAAACTGTGGTAAATCCATACAATGAGATAAAAAAAAAAGTAATAAAAAAAAAAGAAATGAGCTATTAAGCTATGAAAAGAAATGGAGGAAACCTCAGCGTATATTGCTAAGTGAAAGAAGCCAACTAGGTAAAACCCACACTATATGATTCTCACGTTATGATATTCTCTAAAAGGCACAATTATGGAGACACTAAAAACATCAGTGGCTGTGGGAACAGAGAAAGGAAAGAAAAAAGAGAGGGATGAATAGATGGAGCAAAAGAGATTTTTAGACCAGTGAAACTATTCTGTATGGTCCTGAAATACTGGATACATGCCATTATGTATTTGTCAAAACCCAGAGAACATACAATGAAAAGAGTGTACCCTAATGTAACCTATAGACTTTGGTTAAAACAATGTATCAATATTGGCTTATCAACTGTAATACTTATTACAAGTATATTATACTAATGCAAGAGAATATTAATAAATAATATGTGTAGGGGGAAGGGGAACCTCGAGGGAGAAGGTACATCTCTAAAACTGAAACTTCTCTAAAAAAGTCTTAATTAAAAAACCTTATCTTTTAATTTTTTTTAAAGATTTATTTATTTTATTTGAGAGAGAGAGTGCAAGTGGAGAGAGTGATAGAGGGAGATGAAAGGAAGAATCTCCAGCAGCCTCCCCGCTGAGTGTGGAGCCCAGTGTGGGGCTCTATTCATGACCCTGAGATCATGACCTGAGCCAAAACCAAGAGTCGGATGCTTACCCAACTGAGCCACCCACCCAGGTGCCCCAAAACTTAAATCTTATTAAGGAAAGATAAAAAAATGTGAAGAAAATATATTAATTAACAACCCACAACAGCAATGAAAAAAATCCACACTGAAAAGGGGAACACAAAGTGAGCAATTCACTGTTTAAGGTAAAAAGTAAAACTTTAAAAAAGACAGATTCTTAAAATTGTTTTCTCATGTCACAATCCATGTTTCTTCATACTTGAATCATAATAATTCTAGCTATAAGGCATTTCGTATTTATAGTCTGAAGCTGTATCCATGAGTATTAGTAGTATATTTATAATGCTAAGGGGAATTTACAACCAAATACACATAACTTGAAAAGCGGGAAAAACTAATTAAAGAGATAAAATTTATTCTGTTTACTCACAAATCTGAGTTCATCTGTGAAATTAGTAAAATTAATTCTACTTTCAAAGTGAATGTAATTTTATTTTATAAAATACTTTGGCATGAATATCAGACAGTTTTTGGTTTAAACTAATTATTAATATCATGGTTGATTTAAATGTTGAGAACCAAGACTATATATATCAGAACATGACACTTTTGTTCAAAACCCATCAAAGGCATCTTATTTCAAAGTAATTCTACATTCACACAAATGACCGACAAAGCCCTCATGACCCAACCCCATGCAGAGCTTCTGTTTTGTTCTTCCATTCCCTACCCTCCAGGCCCTATTGCCTCTTGGCAGTGTTTGAACATATCAATCAGACTTTAATCACAGGGCCTCTGAACTTGTTATTTCTTTTTCCTGGGAATCATCCCAGATAATCTTATGGCATTACTTCATTTCTTCAAATTCACAAATCACCCTTTATCACAAAGGCCTTTTCTGACTACCATTTTCACCCAGACTACCATAATTATCCTGAACAACTCTTATCCCAAAGGTCTTTACTGATGACTCTGCATAAAATGTCAACTCCCTATGCCACACTCTTTTCCCATTATTTTATTTCTGTCACTTATACAAATAAGTCACTTAACTGAGTGTAAAAATGAATGTCCTAAATATACTAGTTTCTATAAATGTCTATTTTCCTTATAAGGATGTAAGTTCCACAAAGGGCAGAGATGTGTTAATTTTAATTCACCAAAAACTCTTTCTCTCATTATCTCTTTCCATACACACACACACAATGGACATGTATGCATTATAATGTTGCCATAAATTAAAAAAAAAGATTATATATAAAAAGTCATGCAATATTTTCAATTTTTTATAAGTTTATAAAAATAATTAGCTATCAGAATTTTCTCAAATTATTATATAGTCGTCTTTGCCTTAAAGGTTGTATTGTATGGTATCACATGTAATTATAAGAAAGGATCTAATCAATGTATTAATTAATATTTTATTGTGATGAAATAAAAATGGTTAATGAGAGATAAAGAAATTTGGGTTTAAATTATATACTCATGGCTTTTCTATTAAACATTATATAGTAAATTATTTTAGCTTTCTGATTCTCAGATTCTTATTTAAAAATGTATTTATTTATTTATTTGAAAGAGAGAAAGAAAGAGAGGGAGAGAGAGTGAACAGGAAGAGGGGCAGAGGGAAAGAGAGAGGGACAGAAGCAGTCTTCCTGCTGAACATGGAGCCTGATGCAGGGCTTGATCCTGCTACCCCAAGATCATGACCTGACCCCGAATCAAGTGTCAGGCACTCAACCGACTGAGCCACCCAGGTGCCCCTCTCAGATTCTTATTTGAAATAACTGTATAATGGGGTGCCTGGGTAGCTCAGTCAGTTAAGCGTCTGCCTTCAGCTTAGGGCATGATCCTCGTGATCCCGGAGGCCTGGGATCCAGCCCAGCATCGGACTCCCTGCTCAGCGGGGAGTCTGGTTCTCCCTATGCCCCTCACCTTGCTCATGCTCTCTCTCATTCTCTCTCTCAAATAAAATAAAATGAAACTTAAAATAACTGTATAAAATGGGGCTATTGTGCTTAAATGAGACAATATTTTTTTGCTTAGTCTATAACACGTATACAATAAATTTTAGCTGTTATCATCATTGTGATCAGTATCATATCATTATTAGATATTATACATTTTTATATGTGATTCATTGTGCAATATCATCTTCATATATACATTTCAACATTTCTCTTAAATTATGCCTTTGAAATATATTCTAAGAAATAGTATTACAGTATCAGATTAGTTGAAGACTTTTGAAAAACACTGAGAGTTGTCCAAAAAACATTTAACAATTTAGAACTAGGAATGTAAGGGTAGCTATTTCTTCTATTATTTGGATATTTAATTTCAAATGTTTATATGATAATACAAATAAGATATCAATCTATAATTTTATTTTTTCAGATAGTTTATCTCTGATTATAACTTTTATATGATTTCCTTCTGGGCATATTCTTTTCTAAATTCAATCTAAACCTCATATAGTTATCCCTTAACTGTTCAAAGATTCTGTTTTATATATTAATAACATTAACACTTTTGTCTATTATTTTATTAATGCTATTCAGAGTTTACTGTATACTATTTAATTTTCCTTATGATGTTTTATGAAAAACAGACTAATTAAAAACTTTTTATTAATCTTCTCTATTATGGCGTGCTCAGAGTTTATAGAGCATGGAAATAATCTAGACCTGGGAAGCAGTATTGATTCTTGCCCATAAAATGTTTTATTTCCTTCTTTGTTTTTTTGAAGAAATTATTGATACCTCTTTAAGTTCTTACAATGATTCTCCAACTATTTTTTAAAGGAATAGTAGTAATTAATATTATTCCAAAGAAACAAATTTTAGGTTAAATGACTAATCTATAAAAAGCATAAATTAAAAGAAACCTATATTAGATTATAACCATCTCTCCAATGCTGTATGTATGGAAATAGAGTTTATTTGAACTGTCTTTACTTTAAACAGTATTAAATTCTGTCTCTTTGTCTCTCTCTATATATTTACATATATGATAGACATCAATACATGTTTTAGATAGTTGTATTAATTTAGGTATCTAATACAGGTATGTACATGATATAATATATAAGGTGATATAGATATGTAATGATGTTATGTATTATACATTTATTATTTACCTATAAACATATCTACTAGATGTGAATAATATATAATATGGATACAAATGTGTTTATCATATCATATACATATAGTGAGAGATTGTATAAATGACTGAGCCATATTGATGTTATAAAAACATAATTAGATGTTTCACTAAAGTATATAACTGAATGAAAATGTAATTATCTAGTAAGTTCAGTTCACATGCATCAGATCTGAATTATCTGATCTGAATTTACATTGAGGATTTGAACACTTGTTGTCTGTGAAACTGAATATTCATATATCCCCAAAATCATATTCCAGGTTGAGAATTATTTTAACTCAAAGCTTATGTATGTATGGTTTAAAGGTCAGTTAATCCATCATAAGCTTTTGCTTGATTTTACATGAAGTTTTTTCATTCAAATTAGGGTACTCAAATTTCACACAAATTTAAGTAGAATATCTCAAAACTCTCAGGACAAGCTTATTGGTTTATGTGCAACTCATATTTGTGATAGAATATGATTTTGACATAGAAGTATAGACTTAAGTTGTCTACTAGGTAAAAAGTGTTTGTTTTTGTGAGTCTATTTACAGGCTTAATTACATGTGTTTTGACTGAGGTACTTCTTGATTGTATGAATTATTCTGTATTGTCCTCATGATTTTTATTCAGTGTTAGAGTTATCCTCTGGTTGTAAAACACATTGTTATGTTTTATGGAATTAATTAGCCATTTGCACTTGGTAAGGGTTTGAAAAGTTTATAAGTATGGAAGATTACTCAATACAGTTTCCATCCTAGTGGAAAATATTACAAAGAGAATAATAATGTGTAGTCAATTTTGGTCACTGTAGATCAATAAATTTTAGAGTGAATAGAAAAGAAGTGAATGATGATGTTTGCCTAAGGCATTACAATATTAATCATGTTAATATAGTCATTCTACGTTAAAGAGGAGAACCTAACACCCTATAATTTATAGATAAATCCCAAGTTTCTAAAGTGCACTTACAGTAGGCCAACAGGAGTTAATACAGAAAAATAAAAATGGTGTTTCTGTGACATTAAACAAAACCTCCCATTTTAGATATGGATTTAAATATGCTTTTCAAGGGCAGACAGGTCTGAAAGCCTTTCCCACCTACAGTTTCCTCCTCACCCCATCCTCTTGCCAAATAGATTCAGAGGCTTTTTTTTTTTTTTTTTTTTTTGGGGCTTTTTAAAATATGGGGCTTAAACTCATGACCCTGAGGTCAAGACCTGAGCTGAGACCAAGAGTTGGATGCTTAACTGACTGAGCCACCCCGACATCCTGATTCTGAGGCATTTTTAAGTTAATTTAGTACTATTTTTTTCCAGTGTCAGAGATAAAACACAAGTAACAGTAAAGGTATAATAAAAATAATGACCTAAATATAAGTAATAGTGGTTAGCGTTATTTATTTTTTGTTATTTGTTAGTGTAAAGAACTGTACACATATTGCCTAATTTAATTCTCACAAAAGCCTTATGGGGCTCTTCTTTCTATAAGCTATTTAATGTGTCAGAAAACTTAAATAGCTTGGAATAGCTTACCCCAAGTAACATTTTTAATATATGTGATACCAGGATATCAGCACAGTTTAGGAAGATTGGAAATGTTGAGTCATATAATTTTATGTTCTATAGAAATGGTTGATGAATGATGGTCCATTGGCTGGCCACCTGTTTTTCTAAAGTTTTATGGGTTTGAAAATTTGCATAAAGGAAACTTCATTCTCAGAGAGTGGCCATAGAATACAGCCTCAGCAATGGGGAGTGGACTGAGCAGAATGTACAACAACCCATGTGATGAACACACACTACTGAAGGCTCTTCCTCTACTTGCAGTCCCTCTTAGAGAAGCTTATGCACTGGGCCCCCAGGGGCTGGGGGTGCTTTGGGTTTCCACCCTGCCACTGATCCTGACCTCAGGAGAGGAGATACCCCCCCACCCCGGCACTGACCTTTGCCAGGTGTTGTCCGTCTTGGTCATTTTGTCAATATTTCATAGTTTTTAGCCCCCCATTCTCTCTTTTTGTGGTGGTCTGGGTTTTAAATGATAAATTTTAACTGCCTCTTGGTGAAAAAGAGTTTTTAATACATGCTTTTTTACGTTTTCAAAAAAAGGGGTATTTGATGACTATTCATTCAGTTGTGTGTGCTCAGTGTGAGACCCTGACAGACTTGGCACAAAACAATGACTAGGCATCTGGGGGCTCCACAGAGGTTCCACAAGTTACACTATATTGAAAAACCGAGGCAGACACAAGCCAGAGTGAAAAACAAACTGAACAGGCCAGAAATTCAACTGAGTTTCCCAAAAAGGCTTCATTAGCAATAGCACTACCCTAGACCTAGAGTAAGTTCTCTGTAGTGTCTCACTAACAAAACTTATATATAAGCCTCAAGAGGATCAAGTTCACTTGCCAGCAAATTATCTGCCTTCCAAAATAAAATTCAACACTCCTTATTGAAAGACGATAAAACTTCAACCTTCAACAGCAATAGTATCTAGAATGACCAACATAACACGTTTTAAAAAAGAAAAAATATACATATGACATGGTAAGAAGCCAAATTATGTGACCCATCAGAAGGAAAATAGTAACAGTCAATAGAAATAGATCCAGATATGACATGGATTTCAGCATTGGCAGATGCAAACATTAAAATTGTAATTGTAAATATGATCAAAGAAGTAATGTAAAAGATTAGGGCAGCAAATTATGGCCCCCAAACTGGCCACCTATTTTTTACAAATAAAGTTGTAATAGTAAATGATAAACCTCATCATTTACATAATGTCTAGTGATGCAATGGTCAAACAACAGCAGAACTGAGAAGTCGAGACATAGACTACATGACTTGCAAGCTTAAAATACTTACTATTAGGATCTTTAAAAAAGTGTTATTTGGCTTCTGGAAAAGAATACAATGAGTGAGCAGAAAGGAGATTTCAGTATAGAAATAAACACAAAGGAATGAAGGGCATAAGAAGTAGCAAATATGTTATAAATGTAAAGCCTATTTTTCTCATTTTTGAATTTCTTTAATAAAACATAGTTTACTGGTTAAACAAAAATAATAGAACTATTCTATAAAGTTTGTTTTCCCATTATCAAGTTGGCCAAACTGAAACATTTTTTAGAAACATACTTCTTTCTTCTTGGGATATATATCTATATATCTGTATCTATATAGATATATAGATATATATCTGATTATATTCCCCATTGGGGATTTATTCAACTATAACATACAGAATAGTGAGGTATTAACTAATACCTCATATTTGTCATAAAAGCAACTATATTATGGGATGAATAATATATTAAGATGTAAAATAAAGGTCAATGGTAGTAAAGATTTCAGACTGGGATTCATAAGCATATATTCTTTTAATACTTCTATCTTATAAGTAAAATGGCATAAAATTAGCTAGTGGAATTCTATAGTTATGCAAGAACGCATATTGTAAAGCCTTAAAAAACACCCTGAAGAATAATTTTTAAATATAATAAAAAGAGAATTAGTACAAAAAAAGGCAACAATAAGAAAGAAGAAACAGTTGGGGCAAATATAAAAGAAAAAAATATGAAAGACTTGAACCTAGTCATATATTAATTTCAGGAGTTTTTCTTTAATGGGCTTAAGTTTCTTTTTGTGCATCTTGCATAATATGTGGCTTGATTTCTACTACCCACTTTGGAAATTTCTTCCTTTCTTCCCCAAATCTCTCAGTGATTGATTCTATCCTATTCTAACTCTTCTCTTGTGCAACAGTATTTACATTTTTGTTAATCTTTTAATTTCATTCTATATATCTCATAACACCTCTTCTGTATTTTCGTACTATTGCCTCTCTATTCTTCAGAGTATTTATCAATCTATTTTTCAGCTCATTATCTCTTATTGGCAATTAAATCTATTACACTCATAATGTATTAGATTTTTTTTGAAGTTACTATTTGCTTCTCCTTTATAACATCTGCCAATATTTTCCTTGTCTTCTCTTATATCCTTAGATTTATTTGTCATAGTTTTTTAAAGTCAATGTTTGAAAATTCCTTTAAAAATATCTCTGGTCACTTTATATTTTGAATTTTTCTTCTTTTTAAAAAAGTTCTGTGTTCTAAACGTTTTTTGATTTTTATTGAATTACAGATATATATATATATATATATAGAGAGAGAGAGAGAGAGAGAGAGAGAGAGAGAGAAGGAGAGAGAAAGAGAGAGAACATATATGAGGCTTTTGTTGTCATCTTCCTTCAGAAACATTTATGGTTCCTTGAGGCAAGCAGCTATTCTCTGCATAGTAGCAATCCCATATCAGTTATCCCAGTTGGAGTCTATGATGATGTGAAATCAGGCTTTAGTCTTTTGTGACTGAGTGATCTATTTATGCTTCACCTTTCATTCCAGTGTGGTCTTTTCAGATTCTCAATTAAAAGCCTGGGGAAATTATGAAGTCTTCATTTCAAGAGAACCCCCAAATTCCCATGAGACTGCAAAAAATCTCTGCTTAGCTTCTCTGCCTATTGCTACTGCTTTCCCTTTTTAAACAGGTAATCATTTCAAAAGGGAAAGTGGTCCCAAACACCCATGCTATCCCTCTGTACTTTCCTCAAATCCAAGATTACAGCTCCCCAAATTTTTACTACGTTTGTAGCTTTCCATTGCCTTGATACAAAAGATTTTCATATTTTGTCAGGATTTTTAAGAGGAAGAGTTGATTATAACCTCATATGATTTTTAGAATTACCTTCCATTTTGTCTTGCCTTCATAGCTTGTTCGGGTTTCTTAATGACCAGCGGGTATTAGTGTTCACATACTGTGATCTTTTTTCCCCCCACATACTGTGATCTTTGATTTTTAAACTGATAAACTGTCTTTTATTTTTAAAAAATTTTTAAAGATTTTATTTATTCATTTGAAAGAGAGCGTTGAGGGGGTGAGAAGCAGAGGGAGAGGGACAAGCAGACTCTGCATTGGACACGGAAATGCGGGGGTCTACCCTACAACCCTGAGATCATGACTTGAACCAAAATCAAGAGTTGGACGTTCAACTGACTGAGCCACCCAGGTGCTCCAAGCTTTACTTTAAAAAGAAAAAAAAAAAAAAACACATAGGTCTTCAGGGCTGAAGGTTAGACTAGGTATTCAGAGTATACTTACAAAGGGTCTAATAGACTGGAATACCCAATAATGCAAATATACATTCATAGACTATAATATAATAACAAAGGTAAACTGGAATTGAAGGACATTTTCTCTGGAATTTGAAGGAGAAAAATCATGGAAAAATCAATAACCATAACATTAGCATTCATTCAATAGGAAGTGATTCATAATTAATTCCTCTCACCATCTCATCTATATTTCACTGATATGAACAAATAGAAATGTATGGTTTGTAATAAATAAGTTATGGATATGCTTTATGTTTAATATATGTAACCTTGATTTAATACAATTTCTTACAGATCCAATAATGCTGACTTCTATGATTTATAACTTTTTTCCTAACATTTTGAGGTCAAAAGGTAATTCTGATAACTCTCAAATGAGTTTTTTCTCAATATAACCCAGAAACTATTCATTTATTATTAAATTTTGTGAAATTTCTTAGAGTACTTGATACAGATTTTTTTCCAGATAGAACATATTCCTCATTATTCCCTTCACAGCAAGATATGTCTTTCTTACTTATCTTTCTCTCCAAACACCTAAGTAAATAAAGCAATCCACCTATAAAAACAATTAACAGATTGGTATAAACTTGTACAATGAAACCACAACAGCAGATTTTTAAGTACATAATTTCTTACCGTCTTATAAAAATGTTTCCAGTAAATAAAGAATGAAGAGAACAGGAGAGAGGAACAAATTCAGAGTGGGAGAGGGAGAGAGTTAGAAACAGAAACAAGGAAAGAAAGAGAGCAAAAATTTTGATGAAAAAAATGAACTAAAAGTTGGTTAAATTGATCTAAGTTGATTACAGGTGAAATGTCAATTTGGTTATGGTTTTAAGTACCATTTTTTAAATTTTTATATGCAATTATTTGTTTTTGTTATATTTTCTTTATAGAAAAGAAAGGTAGACTAGGTTTATGCTTTGGGATCCTGGTGGGGAGGAAGGAAGTACTGATGTTCTGTGTTGGTTTTAAGTGAACTGATAGGAGGAATGAGTGATAGTCTTAGTCTTTTAGGGCTGCTATAACAAAAATATCACATACTGGGTGGCTTAAACAACAAACACATCTTACAATTCTGAAGGCTGGAAGTCCAAGATCAAGGTGAAGGCAGATTCATGTCTGGGAAGGGTCTGCTTTCTGGTTCATAAATGGCCTTCTTCTCGTGGTGTCTTCACATGGCAGAAGAGGCAAGGGAGTTCTCTGGGGTCTTTTATAAGGGCACTAATTGCATTTATGAGGACTCTCCTCTCATGATCTAATCACCTCCTGAGAACCCTACCTCCAAACACCATCACACTGGGGATTAGGTTTCAACACACAAATTTTGGGGTGGCCACTGTCTGTAGAATTCTGCCCTGGTTCCCCCAAATTCATGCCCTTGTCACATGCAACATAAGTTCATTCCATCTCAACAGCCCCAAAGTCTTAACTCATTCCAGCATCAACTAAAAAGTCTGAAGTATAAAATCTCATCAAAATCAGATACAGGGAAGACTGTCCAGATGTGAACCTTGTAAAGCCAAATAAATTATGTGCTTCCCAAATACAATGGTGGGACACACATAAGATAAACATTTCCATTCCAAAAGTGAGAAATAAGAGAAAAGAAAGAGGTAATACGTTTCAGGTAAGTCTGAAACCTAATGGGGGGAAATAACAATAAAGCTTAAATCTCAAAAGTGATTCTCTTTGGCTCAATGCTCTGTCTTTGTGGCCCTCTGGGGTGGCAGTGTCACTCCCAGGGCTCAGGGGGACGGCCTTTTAGTGGCTTGCTGCCTGGGTCTCTCCAGTCTGACAGGTAGCTCTGTCTTTTGAAATCTAGGTAGAGACAGACATGCACCTTGGGCTTTTACACTCTGCTTGCTGGTGAGGACTGTGGCTAGAGGAAGCTGCCAAATTTGTTTCCTGTGCACTCCTGAGGGGAGATCATCATTACACTGGGGCTTACCAAAGCCATACCTGGGACGGGGCGGGGAGGGCGGTGAGGAGCCTGGTGCCAGAGTGTGAAGCGAGCATGCAATGCGAGAGAGCACCTGGCACTGTGCAAGAAGTGTGCTGCTGGGTCCTATAGGCACAGCTCCCCCTTTAAAACCACACTGTCTCCCAGGTCCTTGAATTCTGGGCCTGGGATTGGTGCAGCAGCTTTGATAATCTCTGAATTGCCTTTGGGGTCATTCTTCCATAGTCTTCAGCAATAGCTTCTGGTTTCTGCTGAGATGGCTGACTCATACAAATCTTATCAAATGGTCAATTGGCCATACCCTTAGTGTTCTTATATTTTGCAATATGGATAGTCTGAGAATTTCCCCAGATTATAAATTCTACTTCCTTTTTCTCTTAACAATTCCATCTTTATATCATTTCTCTCCTCTCATGATTTACTACAAGTAATCAGAAGGAGACAAGCCAACCTTCAACATTTGGCTTAACTATAGTTTCAAATGTAATCCATGATTAACCAAGACATTTTCAGAAGAATGTAAATCACTTAAAACTATCACAAACTAATATTGCAAACTATTGTCTCAGTAATGGAAGTTGTGTATTTGTTAGAAAGTTCCCAGAATCCTATATTTTAAAAAAATAATCCCTCAATTCAGGCATTGACTTATTAATTTACTTTTTTTGTCTTTTAATATTTAAAGACTTCAGTTTTAAACATCTCTAAGACATTCGTTAATCCATTTATTATTTCACTTTTAAATTTAAATTTAACTTTAAGTGGCAGAAGAAACAAAACTATGTAATGAGAATATACTTTAGCACTCTGTCTTCAAATAGGGAAACCAAAAAAACTTAACTACCACCAAAATAAACCAACCAACCTAATTTATTAGGCATCTTTGCATTTTATTTCCCTTTACAAGATTTTTTTTTGGGGAAATTTCTCTTTCAAAGAATCAAGTCCTTGCAAACAGAGCAGCTAATCTTTCCAAAAATAAAATCCAGTATCTAGATTCTCAAAACTCACAAAATCAAATGGAAATGTTGGTTGTCAGCCAACAGTGTCATGCTCAAGTCAGCTTCACACCACAGGGAATAATCTGTAACTAATTTCAGTAGGCAAATTCCAATTCTAAACATTATTAGAGGTGGTTGGCAATTGTCTTATTGCTGAATTGTATATGATAAATTTTCTTTGGCAACTTTCTATACTATCAAATAACACACTGGACAACTATAAAGGTTTGAATTAACTTAGTATTTCAAGAATTTCAAACTTAATTATAATTATTTAAATGTAAATTTCTTATAGATGCATCTATAAGAAACATGCCTAATGTAATATAATGACAACAAAAGAACTGCTAATAATCATTATTAAAAGCTTTTCCAATATATGTACAAGTACATAACTGAACTCAAACACCAGTGAAAATATTATAATGTTAGCTCCAATTCATTATCAGACTTTCTGTGATAAAGGATAAAAATTAAATGTAAAAACGAAAATCTGGGTATCCAACAATTTTTCTGGAAGGCTGTTTCAAATGGATTCAAAATGGCCTTAACAATGACCACAACATAATATGAATTCTCACTATAATACCTCATAATACTGATAACTTAATAATTTTTAATCCTTGTTCTATGGAATAAACCTATTTGGGAAGCTTGGCAAAATATTACCAAGAAATTTAAATATGAAAGTCAAGTCCAGATATATATTTTCTATATATAACAAAATCGCCAGTTTAAATTATAAATGGCTTCCAATAAATATTAGCACTCCAAAATTCACACAATGTAAATTAAAACAGGTTTGGCAGAAAGTGCAATCTAAAGCATGCTCACATTTCAAAGATAAATGATTGAAGTTTAGCCAGCAAAAATTCAGATAGGCATATGTAAACATTTTTATGCAAACTTAGATGAGTAAAATATAAGAAATGACTTGTTTCAATAATTTTATGTACAGCTTGTATACATCTTAAAACAAGTACAACTGAAAACATTTCTATGTAAAAGCCACTATAAAGTCCAACGAAATGCTAAATAACAGTCTTACAAACTAGTCTCTCAAGAGATAACAACTGAGAATGGTATTCCAAGAAATGTCCTCTTCTTGATCAATCATTTCTGTTTTAACTGAAAAGAAATTTTCCAGCTTATGTTTTCGAATTTCTGAACCTCTGACTTTAAGGTGTAACAAGCATTCTCCACTTTGGCCAAACTTTGTTTTAAGTTATACAACTTCTTAGAAACCTCGTAAGGTCCAGCATAGTCAATGAATGAAAACCCATCATAAACCTGACATAAAAACTGGCTCACTTCAAAGGGTGTGTCAATGTCCCCATCCCCCACACTGTTAATATACATCCGCATCAACTCTCCGGTTAAAATAGTCATTCCCAGAAGGTAATCAAAGGTAATCAACAGGTGTGATTTTTAGTCTCCCAGTTCCAAACAGCTTCCTCTGTGCATCAGAGGGCTGAGGGTGTCTTATTTTCTTTTTATATTCTACTGCTGTAAATATCAATTGTTTAATTTCATCCATACTGGTAAGTGATCATGTTCTGATGAACTGCTGAAAAGAGACAGCCTCCACATATTCCTGCAGCCCTGTAGTAATGGCTCTATGGAATTGATGCATGTCATCTCCTGAAGAGCACTTGGGCTACTTGTGATATCTTTTGTCTACTCCCATCCAATTCAAATTCTGATTCTGTCAATGTATCTTCCATATCAGGAGCACTTGCAATCCTATGGAGGAGAAAAATTGTCTTTTACTTTCAGCAGTTATATCTTGGCTAAGTCTCTCATATTTGTCATGTTTTGCATCAAGTTCCTGCTGAAATGATGTGAAGGCCAACAGCACAAGGGAGTAGTGCCTAAGGTGCTGGCTAGAGAGCCTGCTAGTAGCCCTTTGCAGCCAGCCAAAGTCAACACACTCAGTTTAATAATTTACTTGTTTAAATAACAAACACACAAATATACTTCACATAACTCCTAATGATATAGCTTATACTTATGACAAATTTTGAAAATCAATAATATTAACTTTAGGAACTGCGGTAAATCTTGGTGTTTGGTTTTATATTTAAAGGCTAAAGGCTCATGATGTTTGGTTTTATGTTTATTTGACTAGGATTTATGCTGTGTTTAATATCTGCTCTAGCTGCAGATGTTAGAGACTAAAATTTCTTCTGCAGCTTTTGTGTCTTCTGTTGTCTTGGATTTTTCTTGAGACTCCTTTTTAAATAGGGTCTGAGTCTTGCAGTTCTTTTCAGCTTCAATTCTCAGTTATCATACGTAAGTCTGTTGATGAGGTGGTAAGATGTGGGGGCTGGGGGAATGTTCTCTAGCAGTAAGATAGAGTTGAGTGTTAAGTCTTTTAGTAAGCTGTGCCCCACAAGTGCTTCTCAGTCTTTTTCTTCCTCTTTTCTTTTTCCTCCTTAGGTAAGACAGGAAGGCTGGGGGGTGGGGGGATGGGTTGGAGATGGGTATTTCCCTTCCTTCACATTTGTAAAAAGAGTTTCCATTATGGGCAAGCCTTTATTAAAGAGAACAGAATTCTTTGAGCATATTCCAAAATGGTTACTTTACCCTTACTCCTGTTGGAAGCAGGGTTGTTGGGTTGTTTGTTTGTTTCTTTGTTTGTTTTCAGATCTTTAGAGTGAAAACCTGGTAGGACACCTGGAGGGAAAACTACAAAAACGCAGGAGATGCCTAGCACTGATCTCCCTGAAGTTTTTATTTCTCAAGTCAGTCCACACTAGTCTCTAGCAATTAGTCAAGTATCCTTTATTACTACTGATGCTGGCTCTAGTGGCTGCTTCTGCTTCTGATAAACTATAAACTCTGCATCTGCCTTTCTTTCTAATTGTTCAGCACACTGATTTGCCCTGTGACTTTAATTCTCTGCTGGATCTAAGAGAGGTAGTGATGTCTGTTTCTTCAGCTTTTTTCTTATTATGAGGATGGGAGTGACAACTTCCAAACCCTATATTTGGACTGGGAACTGGAAGTCTAGTACCAACTCTGACTTGTATGGCTAATGAACTGTTAGTGGGATGTGATATGGATTACTTTGGGGTCAATGTTTTAAGAGTCAGCATAAAATTTGCAAGTTTTAAGTATAATATCACTCACATTTATATAATAATTATTGTCAGAAAATTACAGAAGAATTTAAATCTGAAATTAAATAAAATCAAGACAAGTCATCCAAAGATATGTTTATTATTAAAATTTTACCTAATTTGGGTATGTTGCATATTTTATTCCAAAAAAAAGTTATATGATACCATTTTATTTAAACTTTTAAAATAAGAAGAACACTAAAAATTGCAATTGTATTTTTAGTTACATTGGAAAAGGAAGTACAGTAACAATCAAAATGATGCTTTGATAACATTTTCAAGTAATTATAAAATGTGTCAAACATTTTTTGATATAAATTAAATTTTTAAGAAACAAAATAGTTTTTAAAGACAATTCATATGAAGATAAAAAGTATTCGAAATTTTCTAAATACTGAAAACTTACAATATATTTTTTGATTTCCCATGTTTTTATTTTATATGTGTATGAAATGATATTATATATTGGGGTCACCTAAAAGCTTTTCAGTCTTTTTGTTAAATTTTCTCCAATTTCTTCTTCTTTGATAGTGTAATTATGCCAGTACTACTGAGAAGGCAATCTTAACATAATTAGAAGTCTATGAAAATAAAATGGGATTCACAGATTCTAAGTTATTTTCCTTTTAACATTCAAAACAGTCTTACTTTTACAATTTCACTAAAAACAGTAAGATGCCTAGGAATAATCTTAACCAAAGAGGTAAAAGGCCTCTACTCTGAAAACTATAAAAGACTGATGGAAGAAATTGAAGACAACATAAAGAAATGGAAAAACATTTCATGCTCATGCACTGGAAGAATATTGCTAAAATATACTACCCAAAGCATTCCACATATTTAACACAGTCCCTATCATAACTGCAACAGTATTTTTCACAGAGCTAGAACCAACAATCCTAAAATTTGTATGGAACCAAAAAAGACCCCAAGAGCCAAAGCAACCTTGAAAAAGAAAAGCAAAGCTAGAGGCCTCAAAATTCCAGACTACAAGTTATATTACAAAGCTGTAGTGATCAAGACAGGATGGTACTGGCACAAAAACAGACACACAGATCAATAGAACAATAGAAAACCCAGAAATGAACCTGAAGCTATGTGGTCAATTAATCTTCAACAAAGCAGAAAAGAATATCCAATGGGGGAAAAAAGAGTTTCTTCAAAAAATGGTGTTGGGAAAACTGGACAGCAACATGCAGAAGAATGAAATCGAACCACTTTCTTACATCTTACACAGAAATAAATTCAAAATGGATGAAAAACATCAATGTGAGATGGAAAACCATCAAAATCCTAGAGGAGAACATAAGCAGTAAGCGAAAGTCAACAACACAAGAAACAGGTGTTGGGCCAAGATATGGAGAAAGGGGACCACTTTTGCTCTGTTGGTGGGAATGCATACTGGTGCAGCCACTATGGAAAACAGTATGGACGTTCCTCAAAAGGTGAAAAGTAGAACGGCCCTATGATCCAGCAATTGCACTACTAGGTACTTACCCAAAGGATACAAAAATATTAATTCAAAGGGATACATGTAACCTGATTTTTACAGCAGCATTATCTACAATAGCCAAATTAATGAAAGAGCCCAAATGTTGATAGACTGATGAATGGATAAAGAAAAAATTTTGTATATATACAACAGAATTTTACTCAGCCATAAAAAAAGAATGAAATATTGCCATTTGCAAAGACATGGATGGAGCTAGAGATTATCATGCTAAGTGAAATAAATCAGTCAGAGAAAGACAAATACCATATGATTTCACTCATATGTAGAATTTAAGAAACAAAGCAAAATAGCAAAGGGGAAAAAGAGGAGACAGAGAGAGAGAGACCAAGAAACGGACTGTTAACTAAAAAGAACAAACTGATGGTTACCAGAGGGGAGGAGATGGGTTGAATAGGTGATAGGGATTAAGGAGGGCACTTGCTGTGATGAGTACCGGGTGTTGTATGGAAGTGCTGAATCACTATATTGTACACCTGAGGCTAATATTATGCTGTATGTTAACTAACTGGAATTTAACCTAAAAATTAAAAAGTAAATTAATCAAAAACAAAAAAAAACCCAAAACCAAAATAGTCTTACTTCTCTTTTCTTTATAATAAAGATGTTCTAAATATAAAGCTTTTGAAGATATCTATAAAACTAATACATATTACCAATTTTTTATTTTTCTTTTTTTAATCCTGCTCTAATTTCTGAATACTTCTACAAATTCTAATAATCAAAAGTGAGCATGCTGTCCAATCATCAGACCAATTACATGATCTCACAGGAACTTATGTACACGTATGCAGTGATATGCTTCCAAGTGTAGATGATTTTACCAGTGTTGTTTATTACACATGTAGACAAAAAGTGTCTCCTGAAAAGCAGTCAGAAATTTCCAGTTAGCATTTTCTTGGTAGACAATGTAATTAAAAGAATAAAAGCAGCGGGCTGCCTGGGTGGCTCAGTCAGTTAAGTGACTGACTCTTGATATTGGCTCAGTTCAGAACCTCAGGGTCCTGCAATCAAGCCCCACATCAGGTTCCATGTTCAGCGCATAGTCGGTTTAAGGATTCTCTCCTTCTCCCTCTGCCCCGCCCCACATTTGTACTCTCTCTCTCTCTGGGTCTCTCATTAAAAATAAGTAAACAAATCTTTAAAAAAATAAAAATAAAACAGCACTGAGAATCAAGATTGCCCTCTGTGTAATCCTTTTGCTTAATATCTAGTTGTGTTCCTTTGGCCCAATCAGTGTTCTAGTCAGTCCTCTGTTTTCTCTATGAAATAGAAATTATACCACATGTTCATTCAGGTTATTAAACTTAAGAATTAAATAAAATGGGTTCAAGAGTTTAAGTCATCTAAATAGGGAAACTGACTGAATTTGCCAAGTATAGCCTTTGACAATGCTTCCAAACTCACCCATAGTGCATGTATTAATATTGTTGACAGGACTAAGATAACATGTGAAAGCACATAGAAAATTACAAGGTTTTGAAAAATAACCGATGCCATTTTCTTAATCACGGGTTGTGTTTCTCTTATGTGTTCTGTGCATCTACATTCTTTTGATTTTGAATCAACTTTTAATTAACTACAAAAGAATTCTCTAGTTCTAGCCACGGATCCTGATGAAATAATATCTTAACCCCAGGGGCATGGAAATAAATCAATCTCCCTCCAATGTAATGATCAGCGGAACAACAATTTCTCCACATAGCAGTTACATTTGCTATACTGAAAATTATGTGTGAGGTTTATACAACAATCCTTATCCCTAGCACACTAGACCAAAATAGATTATTTTAGAACTAAAATTTCTCCACATTATATAAATCAGATTTCAATTTAAGTTCACCGTAAGCCCATCTATAACTTTTAGATCACTGCTTTTGGGGAGTGTTGATGCAGAAAATCAAATTATTTAAAAGGAAATGTTTTAAGATGACTTTAATTTTAAAACTCAAAATCATATATCTTAACAATAGATACTGGAAAGGAAGCTTATCTATGTACTCTGGGAGTTATACATTTTCCCTATCTTCTTTTAAGTCAGGGCATACATTTAACTAGTCAATGTAAAATGTAGTAAAATTCCTGGCTACAATTTATTCACAACCATTCGAAGAAGAATGGTTGATGGATTGATAATTCTGAAATTGTGTACTGAGCTAGAAGAAAACAAATCTGTAAAATATATAAATCTTTTGTCAGACTTTACAAGTTCAAAACCATATGAAGCTTTTCTACATCTTTCCTGATGTTTAAATACCTGTGTGATGACATATTGAGGTTAGAGTTCTCAATGAAGCAGTGCTGTGTATTTGAAAGCACTTGCATTGATTTTATCACTAGATAGCAACTATGTGACAACTGATGGATTGTAGGGACCACAGTCCATTAACTCTATATGCCTATCTCTTACCAGTAGACTTTTAAAGTCTCCTTATTTTTTATCTGCACTTTTGATATTTACTAAAAAAAGCACACTTTTATTTGACCAATATATTTTATGCTCAAGAAATCAATGATATTAATTACCTAGAGTAGACTTAAGTAATATGTATCCAAATCGATCGGTGTGTCTTAGTACTTTATTTTAACCAATAACATAAAATAAATGTTGATTCCATAAAGAGACAGAGCATTGATTTTTATTTTCTGTTGAATTCTTAGTTCTTAATAAATCATCCTGTGTATTGATAGTATCGCTGGACATGGGGGAATTGTTGGTTGATATGTCATTAACAAATCTCAGAGGCTAAATCCACTTCCTCACCAACTCTCTATAATGTCAGTTGAATCTTTAACACAGAGAAATTCTTTTATAATATAATTTATTAAAAAGGTCAATAAATCTAAGGAAGCTGAAGGAACATTTTTGAATCATATTGTTAGGAAGTTTTGAAAATCCTGAGGTTTGGTAATCACGGACAGCAATTTCTTCTATGTCTGATGGTCAACAGTTTGATATTTCTTTTTATACTAAATGCACTTGAAACAATGAAATCCACAGGATCTAGTGAGCAGGTAGTCAAACTTACATGGTAAAAAGATCTGGATGGAGATTCTAGTACTATAATTTACTAGCTGAATTTCTTAATCTTCCTAAATCCCAGTTTTGTCATTTATAAAATACAGATAATTATAGGTACCCTGTTGTGAGAGATACAGTCTGAGAGGACATAAAGTAGATTCTCAGCAAACGGGTCAACCATTTTATACACCATAGTTTCAAGCAAAACTAATTTGGACATTTGATGTAACTGACAGATGTCAAAACAGGATCAGAGAGGAAAGAAAGCCTTTTTTGTGGTCACAGAGACATAGTTAAAGCTTTATGAAGACCTAAAGTAAATTTGATGTGTGGGCAGCACAAACCTTTTGCAGCTGAATGATTAGATAAATCCCAGAAAAATTCTGGGTTACAAACACAAACATACAAAACATAAATATAAATAAATAAATAAGGGTGTTACATTTTTTTCTAAATTTTAGACACCAGATTTTAATAATCTTATTAATCGATGAAGTGGCATTAATGAGATGTAAATAAGCAGGCATTATATTAGGAAATCTGATATATTTGTAATCTGTTTTATATTAAAATAACTATGCAACCCCATTATTGACAATAAAATATACTTTTAATATTAGTCTGAACAATGACATATATAACTATAAATTATTTGAAAATAAAACTACATATAAATGCCCTGTACAAAAAGACATATAAATCTCACAAGTCTAATGCACTGTGAGTTAATATTAAAATCAAGTCATTAGGAATGTTTTTTAATGTAAATTTTGAATTAGGAAAATATTTTTATTTTTTTTAAAGATATTATTTATTTATTTGACACAGAGAGAGACAGTCAGTGAGAGAGGGAACACAAGCAGGGGGAATGGGAGAGGAAGAATCAGGCTCCCCAAACAAGCAGGGAGTCCTATGTGGGGCTGGATCTCAGGACCCCGGGATCACACCCTGAGCCGAAGGCAGACACTTAATGACTGAGCCACCCAGGCGCCCCTAGGAAAATATTTTTAAACCATAAAAATTATGGATGCTTTGATGAAAGAAGACCAAACAATTCGACCACAAACAATCGAAATGTATAGGTCAAGACAAGGCCACCAAAAGTATTTTTCTTCAAAACAAAATTGAAGGGCAAATAGGAAACTCATGCTCATGATCATTTATTATGTAGAACATACATGAAAAAATATCGAGCCATTATTTTATCACTGAATTCACAAATATTATTTTGGTAACATGGTTTAACTTGAAAAAAGACAATGTTGATGTAACAGATACCTTGACACTGTTAGTAGTTTAAATGGCACAATTCGTCTGGAAAACCATCATGAGCTTTAAACATATTCATGTTAACCAGGTAACTCCCACTGGAGAATCACTCCTAATGAAATAATTCCAAACATTTGATACATATGTTTTTGTAATAAATTATTAATAAAACCCAACATATTAATATATTTACAAGTTCCAGGTAACCTCGATTCCTTGAGGAAATAAAGGCAAGATTTTGAATTAAAATTCTGAGGAAAAAGAAAAATATTTTAAGCATTAACTTTTTTTAATTCTTCACTTGATTTGTGGCATATGCAAAATTATCCTATTACCTGATTTTTGTACCTCTTTTTCAAAATGACATAATTATATAGTGAATAATATATATAATTTTTAAAAATAATTCATAGTCTTTTGTAGAGTGGCAATGAAACTATCTTGTGTGCTTAGTTTGTCTTACTAAAGATTTTTTCAAATATTTATTATAGTGAACAATACATTATTCTATTTATAAAATGTAATTATTTACTCAACATTAAGTTTTGTGAAATTCATACTTATAGCTTTATGTTCAACTAATTGAGAGGGAAAAGATAACTGGAGAATACAGTGGCTGATACATTTGCTAATAAAATCAGTTTAATGATAGAAAATCTAATAAAAAGTAGGCAGACATTGAATTTCTCTTCAAAAATGGTGCTAAAGTTTAAATAGTTGATTTCTAGAGCTCTGCTTATGAACTAGTAAAATACAATATATATCCAGGCCCCTTTATAATAGGTGGCAAAATAGAATCTTCTTAAAGAAGCATGCTAACACTTGTAATTCCTCCACAGATCATGAAATGATACAGATATAGAAAGTTTATTTCTTTTATATTGTTATTACTTATTAGAGAGAAATTTAATCACTTCTCCAGGGTCACTTTTTATAAAAGTTTCTGTCTATCACTTAACATACTCAGGTTGGAGGTTTGGGAAGATTTTTCCAATCTTCTGTATATTCTGTTTGAATCTCCATTATTTGATTATCTTCCCATACACTCCCATTATGCCCCTCACTGAATTGGAGTGAGTTGAAGCATCTGTACCCCAACTGAATGACACTTTTCTCCACTTTCATTACCTCCCAAATTCAAGTCACCATTATCTCTCACCAAGACTGATCAAACAGCTATTCATACTGTCTCCTCGCTTTCAAGCATGCGCTTTCATAACCTTTCTTCCACAATGACACCAGTGTAATTATCCAGGAATATAAATAAGATTATATCTATCATTTGAATGCTTAAAACATTCCAATGTCTTTGAACTGCATGTAGAAAATATGCAAACATTTTACAATGGCCTCGTATTCCCTGTATAACTCTGACTTGTTTAATTTCATCAACTATGCACACCCTTATTCACCATGAGCTTGTCTTGGGTTGCCAGATTTAACCAAAAAATGAAGAAAAAAAGAAAGCATGCAGATATATTTAAATTTCAGATTTTAAAAAACCCTCTTTTTAACGTATAAGTATGTGCCATGTAATAGTTGGGATATAGTTCTAGCAAAAGTAAAAGGAAGAAAGAAAGAAAAAGGAGGGAAGGAAGGAAGGAAGGAAGGAAGGAAGGAAGGAAGGAAGGAAGGAAGGAAGGAAAAGAGAGAGAGAGGGAGGGAGGGACTGAGGAAGGAAGGATGGAAGGAAGGAAGAAAGAAAAAGATATTTATCTTTTTATTTAAAATTCAGTTTTAACTGAGTGTCCTGCATTTTATCTGGCAATGCTAATTCTAGCCCTCCCAAATTCCTTTCTCTGCCTGAACATTGTCAAGCTTACACATGCCACAGTTTTTGAACACGCTCTTCTCTGTATCTGAAATGTTCTTTCTCCAGGTTTTCAGACATAACAAATGTTAAAATTTAAATGGCAATTAGGCCCCAAAATAAAACATGTGAAAATTCAAAATGTAGTGCTAAATAACCATATGCAGTTTTTCAAAGATTAGAAAAGCCAGTTTCATAAGTCTATGACCCCTCCATGACATCAAACATATAAAAAGGAACATACACGTTAAAAAAAAAAAGGAGGATTTTCTGAGGAAAAATTCCTTGAGGAGAGAAGAGAAATTCAAAGCAGGCAAAAAGAGAACAAATCACCTGTGGTAGCCTGAATACAGGTCCTCCAAATACATCTATGTCTTAATCCTTGGAACCCGTGAATGTTACCTTTTATAGCAAAAGCAATTTTGCAGATGTGACTGAATTAAAGATCTTGAGAAAAGGAGATCATCCTGGATTATCTGGACAGGTCCAATGTAATTGTGAGGGCCCTTATCAAAGGGACCCATGAAGAGTCAGAATCAGAGAAGAGAGCAATGCAGTGACAGGTGCAGAGACTGGAGAGATACAACTTGAAGGAGGAGGAAAGGGCTCAAGCCAAGGAGTCCAGGCAGCCAGTAAATGCAGGAAACTGTAGGGCAACAGATGCTCCTTTCAGAACCTTCTGAAAGAACCAGCTCTGCAGATACTTTTGATTTTGGCCCCATGAGACTCAGTCCTCAAGACTATATAAGAATAAATTTGTGTAGTTTTAAGCCATTAAACTTGTGGCAATTTGTGAGGGTGACTATAGGAAGCCAATACACCAGCAAACTAACAGCTCCCCTTCTGTTCCCATT
Organism: Ailuropoda melanoleuca; assembly: GCF_002007445.2. Taxonomy (NCBI): domain Eukaryota; kingdom Metazoa; phylum Chordata; class Mammalia; order Carnivora; family Ursidae; genus Ailuropoda; species Ailuropoda melanoleuca. The sequence continues at coordinate 112,350,795 of NC_048225.1, forward strand.
ACATCTTCCAAAATAAACCAGTCCTGATCTTGGGGGAAGATAGCAGTTATTGCTAAGTCAGGGCCACAGTTTATAGTTTTATCTTCAGGTATTTTAATTAGTAAATTTTCAACTTAAAGTGAATTAAAGTTTATCTTTTGCCAGGAGAGTCACTGGATTTGCAAGTATTCTCATAGATTCTTAGAGGTGAACTTATTGATCAGGGACTATTCCTTCTAAAAGGAACTTTATTCACGTTTGTCTTAAATTTGGCATTTAGCCAGCCCTCCGGTTAAATTAGGTCCCACTTAGTCATTCTTCTTTATTACTCTGAGTTCATTTTAAAATTCTGGAGGGGAGAGTGGTTTCAACCCTCAACCTATTTTTATATCAAGTATGATTAAATATTTTGGAATCTCTTAAAAAGTAAGCCAAGCAAAATGCATTAAACCTTTTAGTTAGCCATTGAAACAGTCCTGTTGACTAAAGAAAGTGCTTTTAAGCACTCCTTGAATGATATATAGTATGTGTACTTCTCTTCAGAAATCAAGCACATAAATAAATGCATCTGGTAGCCTCTCTAGACTGTTGCTAAGAGACAGCAAATTACGTGGTTTTAGAATCGGGGAACAAAGAAAATTACTATGTTTAAAGCATGTTCTAAAAAGAAGAGAAAAAGAAAATATAACAGGATTTTTATCAAATACAAGCATTGCAAACATAATAGTGTTCACCAATATAAGACATTAGAATAGGAGCACCCTTATGATGGGCGACAGGAGAGGAATAGTAATGATAAGCAGGATGACAAACAGAACTGAGAACATTAAGACATTTTTATCTCTTCAAAATCTAGAGGCATAGTATAAGCTTTGCTCTAATGTTAGGAAGGCTACTTACTAGGTTAATTTTTCATCACAATAAAACAATTTCTTAAAAGAGCACGATAAAACATCATCAACATACCAATTCTATAGAAGTAAGTAAACAATTTGGAAACTTAAGGAAAGATTCATATTTTGGCTACAAACATGTATCTAAAATTAGTCTACTCATTTTATTTTTTTTATTATTTTTTAAAGATTTTATTTATTTATTTGACAGAGATAGAGACAGCCAGTGAGAGGGAACACAAGCAGGGGGAGTGGGAGAGGAAGAAGCAGGCTCATAGCAGAGGAGCCTGCTGTGGGGCTTGATCCCATACCGCCAGGATCACGCCCTGAGCCGAAGGCAGACGCTTAACTGTGCCACCCAGGCGCCCCTAGTCTACTCATTTTAAAATTACACAAAATAAAGAATGTACTAAGGATAGGAAAACAAAAGATTTCATCATAATTGTCCTCTGTAGGCTACACTTCTACTGTCTGTCTGTCCTATATAAATACTGGCTTGTTCAAGACTCTGCCTCATTTCTTCTTTGTCTTTTATAAACTCTCCGAAGAAAACCCATGCAAAAACTTAAAGTCAATAATTCACATCTCGTTTTATCTCACTTAATGCTAAATTGTATTTTTATATACTTAACAACACTAAACATCATTTCCTGAATGTTCATGATCATTTCCAACTCAATCCAAAATTAAACACCTTCAAGAGTCCCCTCCTCATTCTCCTGTATTTTTAATATTGATTAATAACATTCTCCTTAATCAGTTGCCCAAACTACAAACCAGAAACCATCCTAGATGTCATCCATTTTCAATATTTAATCAATTATTAATACTCTGTTCCCCTATCTTCATCCCAATTCCGCTACTTACAAGTTCATCATCTACTTTTGACGTTATCTCAAATCACTCTTTATTGATCTTATTAACTCTCCTTTTGCTTCCCAGTATTATATAGCACTATTGTCATTTACTGGGAACTGAAATTTTTTACCAAATTCCCAATGATGATATAATAAATAGAAATGTTTCAATATATGATTTCTCTCTCCTCTGAAACCTATATGTCCACTTGACCCTGCATGACTTTAAATTATATTCATTTTCTCAAATTTCTTCAGTCTGCATTGCTCCTGTGAAACCTTTCTTGACCCCTATAGGCACATATAAAATCTCATTTCCCTGTATTCCCACTCTGCCTTCTTTAAAGTTCACATTATCAGTCAGAGTTTTTGGTTGCAACCAACAGAAAATATTGTAGTCATCACCATTTTAACACTGCATGGTATTTATCTTGTTATTTCATATTGTACTTTACTAATTGATTGATTTCATATTTGCCATCCCATGAGAACTTTAATCATTAAAAATACTGAGACAAAATTGAACAGAGTTCATGGCATGCAGTAGATGTTCCTTGTATGTATGCTAACTGAATTTTAAAGTTAATCACATGTAGTAATTTAAATGAAATGCATTTATATGGTTTATAATATGATTAGGCAGAAAACAATTCACTGTTGGTGACAGTAAGGTGAACTGGGTGCTCTGAACAGTCATCCCACTAAAATAAAAATTTATGCTACATAAATTCCAACAGGCAGAGCTTAATATTAGGAACTTCTCTAGCTGACCTCCAAAATAAAAATAAAAACAAATTTTGTTAAAAAAATATAGATTGAAAAGAAATGCACCAAAATAAGAATGGGAACACTAAGGCAATAAGCAAAAGCAAAAGCAAAAACGAAAGGAAGGATACTCCTAAAAGCAAATAACCGTTTCATTACTGTTTTCTGAAAATTAAGGTTAAAAAAAGCAAACCTTAGGTATAGTCTCCAAGTATTTAAGATACTGAAATTATTAGATATGAAATATAAAACTATTATGTAGGATATACATATGAAATAAAAAAAGAATCACAAAAAATGAGCAAGGAACAAAAGATTAAATAACAGCCTATGAAATTTGGAAACCATATAGATGTATTTTACATAAGCACACTCACACATGAAGCAAAAATTGTTTCTAAGATCTAAAAAGAAAACTCCTAGCAGATTAGACACACACTAAATAGCTGGAAGTTTTGATGTGACCAACTTAAATGAAGCACAGAGAGATTTAAATATAGAAAAAGCCAACAGATATTATAGGACACAGAAGGTAGTATGAGAAGATGCAAAATTAGCTAATCACAGTCCTAGAAGAGGAAATAAAGATGTTGGAAGAGAAGCGATATTTTGGAGATAATACCTAAGACTTTTCCAGAGTTGTTGAAAGACATGAATCCTCAGATAAGCTGTCAGTTGGGTGATGCACAACATTTTTGGCCTACTTCCTACTTGTGCTTTAAAGGTTGAGCAATTTTAAGTTTTACAGGCCACGCTTTACGTTTTGCTTTGACAATACAATTCTTGGTGAGACAATTCCTCAAAAAAAGTCTATTTGTTTCTGGTCACTTCAGTGTACACACAGCTACAGATCTTGTCTACAACTACAGATCCTGTTGTTAAGCCTGAAGGCTTTATCTTATATTTAGCAGTCTGTTTTCTGCTCACCCATCAACTTGTTGTGCTTTATGAAACAAGCAGCTTGGGTGGCACTTTCTGCCCCTTTGTATGCTGACTCATTCTATGCTGGCCTCCATCACAGGGCAGAAACTCATAACACAACATATGTCCTAGGAGAAGTTTGGGCCAAATATTTATCTTTCCATAAGACCACGCTTTAGGGTCACAGCTTCTAACTCTTGTGCCTTGTGATTTAAAGCCAAAGGCTCCAAATCTCCAAATTGTTCATCAAAGTGGACTGTAAGCCACAAGTAGCTCTAGCAGAACATGTTCTCCATCCATTACAACTTTCAGTCCGCGTATGTCTAGCCTGTTTATATTTCTCTTGCAATGTTTTGTTTAAAGAGGAAAGAATTAGCAATAACATACAAATTTTCTTAATCTAACCTAAATATTCTGACTAACATTACAGTGTGGTAGGTATATGCTCTGCCCTCTATGATACAATCAACAAAAGTTAGCCAAATATTTTGCCAGGGATAACTCAATCTTGTAAATATATTAGTTCCCCCCAAATAATTCTATAGATCCATTACAAATACCTGTGTAAGATTTTTCCAGAAAACAAGTATAAAATTTAAATGAGGAAGTCAATATCTAGAAGTAGTCTGAAAAAGAATATGTTGGGATGGCTAACCTTACCAGATGTCAGTATTTGATACGAAACTCATGTACTTGACACTGTGGTGTTGTCTTGTAGATTAACCAATTAAAATATGGAGCATTTTAGAAACTCCAGAAAGAGATGAACAGATACAGTAAACATTGCTATGTTACGATGATAATATTGTAAGTCTTTAAAATAATTGTTCTGGAACTATTGTTTAAATATACATAAGCATGGGAACTGCATTATTATATGAAAGTAAAATTAGGTCCTTACTTTATACACAAAATTCAATTCTAGATAAACTTAAACTTTAAAATTAAAGTGAAGAAATTATAGAACTTGTTTATGATCTCAATTTTTAAAGAAAATAATTTCTGCAAAAGCATACAAAATGAGTAAGTTGAGAAGGTAAAAATTCATAATTTTGGTAGCTGGTAATTCCTGTTGATAGTGGAAGGATAGAGCAGTATTTCAGAGAAAATATTTCAAAAGCATAGCTCTGAAAAAATAATATCCAAAATGTGAAATAAATGCACGTCATTAAGAGAAAATCAGACATCCTGGGAAAACGTGGCCTGAGTATATAAAACTACTACTGCACACAGGAGGAAACATGAATGGCAGTATGTTAAATCTTACTAGTATTGGGACAAATGTAAATTTTGAAAACAGTGAGATATGCTTTTCTCCTTTCTAGATTTGTAAAAGTTGAGAAATTTGTTATTATCAAATTTTGGCATAGATAAATAAATAAACACTTGTTTATATATCAATATAACTGATAAAAACAATGTGGAAAGCATCTTTGTATTATCTTATGAAGATGAAAATACATCAACTCTAAGCACCAGGTATTCCATACTGATGAATGAATTTTGCAGAAATTTTTGTCTGAGTACAGGGGCATGTACAAAAATGTATAATGCAGTGTTGCTTATGACAGGAAATACCTGGAAACAAATGTTTATTAACAAGAAAATGGATAACTGCATTAATAGAACAGATATTTATACCATGGATTATTAAATATCATGGAAGATAAATATACAATAGTTACCTAAAATGACATTAGTAAGATTTAAAAATGCAATAATTTGTAAGAAAAGCCAGTTATGGATGAGTACATAAAGTAAGATGCTGTTTGTAAAAGGTGGAAAAAGCAGCACAATAAACAAAACATTGTTTAAGAATAAATGCCTTTAGGATTAAATTATAGTAGAAAGGTAATATTTGATAAGCAACCACATTGTACAAAAGGCAGGAATATGGAAATGGAGGAGCACATAGATGCATTCAAACTCATCACCAATATTCCAGTTCTTCAGTGGACTTGAACCTCGTAGTATAAATTAAACTTATTATGTTTCAGAACTTCCATGTATATAGTGCATATTGTTTTGTACTGCATATCTCTACTGCAATTTCAATACCATTATTATCCTATGATTAATTCTTGTCCCAGGCACACACACTGATAAATAGATTTGAAAAGCTTCATGAACTCGCTCTCCTTGAACTCTGCCACACAGCATTGCAGTGATTCATCTTTGCCTCTTCTGCACGTCTTTTTTCTTATGAGGAGTGAAAAGAAAAACAGCCACATGGGTCCATTTTTTTAGGAATATCACTTAGCTACTGGGGCTATGGGAGGGTGAAGGCAACAGGAGGGCATACAGAAGAGTTCTGTGTGTAAAGGACTTACAGGGACACAATGGCAAGAAAAGAGTTAAACTCATCTGAGGACCCTTTTGAGAAAAGAGAAGATGAAGTCTCCCTAGAACTGCAAGGTTCTAGGGATTCAAACAAAGGATAATTTCACCAGAGTTGTCTTCAGACTATTTACTCCAATCCCACTAAGTGTTTAAGCAAAAACATATTTCGGAGTGTGCTCTTTATATACCTACTGCTCTGAGATTCCAACACGAGCTCTGTATTTTCATACTTAATAACAACAAACTGACAAAGAGAACTTGTGCATTTTTTGGTTAGAGAAGGTACATGACTTTCATGAGAGTTCCAAAGGGATTCGTTGTAGGCATTTGTTAGGCTTGTATGGCTACCCAATATTTTCTCTGCTCACCCATTTTTCCATCATGGAATTCCTGTCTTATACGGAGACAGTGATTCCTGGGCATCGGTGATAGCACTGCACTGACTGTTATCCTTTAAGCTAACCCTCAAAGTGAAAGTAGAGTGATCTACAGCATTTAACGTTCTGTGATGACAGCAACAATGTCCTCACTAGTTCAGTTCAGTATTTTTGCTTTCTTTTTCCTTGTCTGTGTACTCTCAACATAGGAGTTGGGTACTGGGCTGTACAGAGACTGATGTAAGATCCACATTTATAGGTATTGCAAATTGATGTCCCCAAATCCTATGACAGCCTTCCTCTCTCTTTTGTTATTCTACTATAGAGGCTGGGAAGCAAACACCTAACATCCAGTCTTCCTTTGAACCTAAAAGTTTTTGTGTTCACAGTTCAGGCTAGTGAGAAGGCAAACATTTGGGTAGATGGTTTTCCCTTCCCAGAGAAAGAAAGGATGAAGGAAGGAAAGAAGGATGGGAGGGAGAGAAGGAGGGATGGAGGGAAGGGAAAAGGGGAGGAAAGGGAAGTGAAGGGAAGGACAGGGAAGGAGAAAAACAGGGAAAGAGAAGAGAAAGGAAAAAGAAGAAACCTTCCTTTGTTGTTGTAGTTCTTCTCTCACTATTTCAACAGCAAAAAGTGTAATAGCTAGATTGAAACTTCAAAATTTAAAGTCTTAAACAAAGAACAATGGCACAAGAAGATAAAAGAAGCTCATTTAGGGAGCATATACTGGACACAAAAGGCCTCCCAACAGATATCTTGTCATGGAAAAAGATACACCTCTTAATTATTCAGTCACTATGTATTAATTTTTCCACTGCCCAGAGCCTGACATAGCTCATGGCACAAAAAGGATAAATATCCCTGCAATTGATTATGTTTGACTGTCTTTTTATTATTTAAATGATGAGCAATTAAGTTATTACATGAACAAATGGGCACACTACAAACAGAAAGAATTATGAAAATTAAAAATATGTCACCAGGTTTAAATCAAATATCAGATTAAACCTTCACATTTAAAGGATTAATAATCCTCACTGTGCTTTGTGAATAGTAGTCTTGATTGATTAACATGAATTATTCATTGTAATTAGAATTATATTGTCAATCTTAAGTTTAATTTTTATCTATATTTCATAGTTGTTTACCAATTGTTTTTAATCAATGCTAACGCCAGTAGGTTTTCCTGATAATACATCTCCTCAACAACTTTGGGTTTAAAATTGATATTATAAATATATTGTCTTAGCCTCTATCTGCTCTCACATGCCTTCAAAAGATCTGCCTACCCATCCCAGGTGTTTCTGGGAATCAGCAGAGTTATATCTCTATGGTACCCAGGAGGAAGCCAGATTGTGTTTTTTTGCTTCACTATCCTCCTGATGGCTTTCCATGGGGCTTTTTCATGAGAAGAGCTCTGTTCAGCACAGTACAGCACAGCTGTTGCCTGCTGGTAGTTTCCTGAGGCCCTCAGAAGGAGAACCATAGCTGTCTCTCAGCTCTGAGTTAGCCTTTGGCATGAAGGCACTGAAGACAGATACTGCTTGAACTCAAATCTCAGAAAGTATTTGTCAGCTACTTCACACCTCATGACACTAATTCCTAAAGATTTCAGAGTGGTGTGATTTTGTTGATTGCTTGAAATAGACTTTGGTAACAATATTGCACCATGTAAATAAGCTTATGATACAAATCAAGTTCAATTTGTGATTCCCTTTGCAGAGAATGTAGTTGTTAAACATTTACCTGACACCACTAATTCAAAAACTATTACCAAACCAACCAAACAAAAAATGAACAGCAATAAAAAAACAAAACCAGGACTGAATTCAGGAATGGGAAGGAGATGGCACAGAATTTTTACCATCATTTGTGTCTCCATCTTTTATCAGAATCTGGTATACACAGAAAAATCACTCAAACAAACAAACCACAACAGAAACCACCAAAAAACTCCATTCCTCTGCTTTTAGCAAAAGCAAAGGACCTATTTGTATTAACTCATGAAAATAAAAGCCTGAATGTATTAACTGCCCACCATATCCACAAACAACTATATCCTGAATTTGTATTTGAATCTTATGTTACAAAATCAAGAAGTTTACTGAAATAGAATCTGACTCCTTTTCCAACATTTGACTGATAGCAGATTTTAAGCCCCAACACTGCTGTTGATTTCCCCTTCCTCCCCACATCAGACAGGGCAAGCTAATAAGAAACTCTGGGTACCTCCCACTTCTGATACAGGCAGGAAGTTCAGATCTGCAAGGCCCAGCAAGTGTGTAGGGATCATCATCCCAGCCCTAAATCCTAACTACCACAAAGTCCCAGAGCCACTTTCCCTTCTCTCTCAAGTCATTTTCTGACCTGCTTGGAACCTTGCTCCCTCCAAAAAATCTGATTATGTGAATGATAAATACTTTTATATTATTTTGTTTTTAGTATAGCACCCTTAGTCATGACACCTGAACCAAATTAAGGGGAAGTCCATCCTATCTGGATGAAATGATCAAAATGTTGACAAAGGCCACTTGGGCTGTATTTGGTTTAATAATGGGAAAGAACAGCTGGGGGAAAGTCCGTAAGGAAATGTTGACTAGATTGGGATTCATTTATATGGAATTTAACAATCTGTGGGAGAATGTTAATATTACAATTTGTCCATATTCTTTGGTGTCGTGTAAGGTATGCCTTGCTTTTAATGATGCCATTATTTAATCCTGTGCCTAGAGTCCAATAAGTGGGAAAAGATGCAGTACAAATAACTATGCAATCATTAACTACAAAGAAAGGCAAGAGGCTGTGTCTGACTTGGTTCAGCATTCTATTTTCTAGTATCTGAAACCGTGACTTCCTTGAACAGAAAACACAGAGTACAATATTGGAAGCATCATACATATTTTAGGCTTATTTAGAATATCAAGGACTATCCTTTGGCTGAGAACAGAGGGGAAGAAAAAAAATGACAAGGACTGCATTGTGGAAGAAGAAGTCTTTGAACTAAGACTTGAGAAATGTTCGGGAATTCCTAGAGTGAGGTTGGCAGAAAATCAAGTTGAAGCTGGGAAATAGCATTTTAAACACTGTGTATTTTAAACAATAATAAAGAGCTGAGAACTCAAACCTGATAGAAAACAGAAAAAGTATAAGTATAAGCAACAACTTGAAAGAATCTCATTAACATAATGTTTAGGAAAAGTAGACAGATAGAAAAAAGCTTATTCAATATGATTTAAGGCTAAAATTCAAAACAGGCTTTGAGCAGTTTGGATCCCGGTTACCCTTGGTGGAAGCAGCTTCATAAAGGGGGCTTCTGGAGGCCTCCTAATGTTCACTTTCTTGACCTGGGTGCTGATTAAGCAAATATATTCAGATTATGAAAATTTATTGAGCTACATATTATGATTTATAAAGTTTTCTAAATGGGTATTATACTTTAACAAAGCTTACTTTCAAAATTAAATATCAATAGATTCTGAGTAAAAGTATACGAATGGCTAAGTTCAGTTAAAGATTTAATTAATACTGAACAACAGTGACACACACATTTGGAAATTGGAATGATAATGTGATAAGCTATAAAACCAGTTCTAAGAAGTTTTGATATGCCAAAAATACACACAAAAGTCCAAGAGTGGCATAAACACAGTTCCATTTTACCCAAACTAATTCGAAATTAATGTAGATAACGAAGGGTAGGCAGGTAGTGGTGACAGCACGTGACAAAACAAATCAGACAGTAGTTTATGCAGCAATGCATTAGTGTGAGAACAGTGGGAATATATCCTTGCAAATCAGGCACTTTATGTGCTAACATATCTTGCAATTTAATAAGGTTAAGCCAAAAAGAAAGTGTAACGTAATACTACTAAACCCTCTAGCTAATGACACTGAAGATAATAAGAGGAATTTGAGGCCTTAAGAGTTGAAATGAAGGACTATCAGAACATGCTTGAGTTCTGCTTTTCCTTAAATTTTAGGAGAGTGAGAAAAATTGAAACTGCTCTTTGTTTGGAAAAAGTTCAATTAAATACATGTCTCAGTGCTTTTGGGGAAAGTCGGCCATTCACTGTATGGTACTTGGACTCTATTTCAAAGTGGCCCAAAGGTGTTATAAAAAGTGGTAATTAAGTTTATCAAACTGATTTGTATAGACTTTTGCCTGAAGCAATGGCTTATTCGTTTCAATAAACTCAGTGATAACAGGCTTAAGCCTTACTTATTTTCGAAGGAAAAGTCTCTTGACCATAATACGGTCTGGCATGAAAGGAGGCAAATTCTTCAGCTCTGATCCATTCAAAGTATAGAAATGTGCTATTTGAGCTGGCAAGACATCGAAAGGACATTAATTGTACTTCCACATGGACAGAAGCACTCAACCCAAGTAAAGAGTGTCTTCTCCTTGGCATTGGCAGGATAAGGTGTAGTTTGTCAAATCTGGATGATTGCAGTGCTCTCAATGACCACTTTAGGGCTCTTGCAAGACACTAAGTAATCGTATTGCTACCTGAACATATATTTTGGTTCCCTAAAATATCTGAGTGCTGTTTTAGGGCAAGTATTGCATATTATTTTGTTCTCCATGCTTTCCTACCTCTAGCAGAACAGTTCACACAAGGAAATCAGGTTATGGGGCTATCTCATAAACCCCCACCAATTCTACCCAGCTATCTGCTTTGGCGCCCATATCTCCTTTTCCTCCTGTCAGAATGAAATGTGTGACCCCTCTTCTTAACACCAGTTATCTGCATATACCCCAGTTCCTATACATACCAGTCTTTATTGGGCATCATATTTGGCTATGCAACCTATTCTACTTGCCCAACCTATGTATAACAATTCATATTTTTATGTAAATATAAAATATATATTTTATATTTTTCTAATTTACAAATGAGAGGAGAAAAAATGTATAGAAACCAAAATTCATATGCCTTCAGAATTAAAAGCAACTTTGTCCAAAAATAAAATAGGTAAGAAATGTTTAAAAATCTTAAGAATGTATATAAAAATAGTCTTATTATTAATTTCCTTATAGTACTATGTTAGTGACTCTTAAAGAAAAAAGAAAAACTTGTATGGCATTGACCTATTCAATCAAAAACAAATTCTACCAACAGGAATGAACTAGGCACTTATTATATTTTTGCTTCACAAATTATTCATCAGGTTATGTCCCAGGAAAAACCTCCAAATGGGGCCAGAATTTCTCCAGAAAAAAATCATAGTAAGCAATTATAGAAGACTTTCTATGTATTTCTATACTTCCTTCTATATATGTGCTATAGATTTTTTTTCCAGGACCAACCCAAATATTTCTGGATCATGACATATTGAGTGTACCCTGAGTTCTAATGACCAAGTAAAAGTAATCATTAAATGATGGAAATGCATTCCTCCAAGAGAATGTTGTCAGAGGGAAGGTATGATAGGAGTGTTAGTGTGAAAAAGCCCCTGGGAATACTCAGCACCTTCTCCACTGTCCCCACATCCATCACATGCATGGGACACCTAATATCAAGACAGAAGGATCTGCTTATCTGTGGTTAGTTTGTGTCACTAAATACACTATCCATGGAAAAAGACCAGTGTGCTATTCAGAGACACTCTCTCAACAAACAAACTCACATCTTCACGGGCACCAATTATTTCAGAAAATTGCCACAGGTCTTACTCTTTTACTCCTTAAATTTCATTAATAAAAACACCTAAATCTTATAATATCACAAGGCAAGTAAATGAGTCACTGACAAACATCACGGAGGGAACCTTTGAAATGGTAAGGGAAAGCTCACCAGACAATGATTTTAGTTTAGTTGTTTTACACTGAGTTGCCTTACTGAAGTGTCATAAAAATCTCTTAACCAGTTCAGCTTTACCACTAAAACTCTACGTTCAGAATTATTGGAAAATTAGACCATGTTATTTTCACATGAATATTATTTGAATATTCTCTGGAATATATGTGTGTGTGTGTGTGTATATATATATATATATATATATATATATATATATACACACATATAAAAACATAAATACATGTACAAACATATATATGCATACTTATTTATATATGATAACTAAATTGCTTTACTGGTCATATATTAGTTTTCAGCAAATGTTCTTTCAATACCTACAGAGTATATGAAAATCAAGTATTAATTCATTTATTCACCAAAACATGTGACAGTACTAGACTAAATGCTGAGATTACAAATGTAAGTAGGATATTACTGTTATATTAGTCATGCTGATTACCTCTATTATAAGACAAAATCAAAATGTCTCATTGTGTTAACAAATTATAAATTTATCTCTCATAACACAGTCTGATTATAGTATTCAATGGGAAAGATTCCATGTGATGTTTTAGGATCTTGGCTTCTAAATTTTGATATCACCAATTTCTAGGGCTATGCTCTCTGCTATTGTAGCTATAACCACATGTGGGTCGTTAAGTTTCAATTAATTTAAGTTAAGCATTAAATTCCTCCAGTGCACTAGCCACATTTCAACTTCTCAATGGCTACATGTGGCATGTGGCTACTATATTGGAGAGTGCAGAATTATTTCTTCTTGAGCCTTTTATATATAAATTTTATATATATATATCCCACTTTAAGCTGGTTTGAGTTAGGTTTTGCATCCAACATAAAAGCAAGGGGAATCGTAAATATCTTTTATGACAATAAGGACAATTACAACAGTTCAGTGAACAAGTAACATGGCCTTTGCTACAGTCTACTTTTGTAGTCACTTATCATTTACTCCATTTTCCTTAAATGGATAAAATTTACTCACATACATGCTGCCCAAGAGAGATATCCCACAGACCCATACATCTCTGCCTAAAGCCCACATAAGGTCCAGTCTAAAGCCCACACCTATTACAGAAACAAGTCTCATTATAAGAATAAGCATCTATCATATTGGCTAAATTAGCTGTGTTTTTTGAAAATGTATTTAAACCCTATAACTATGATTCCATAGGACATTATAAATTACATTAGTGAGGAGATTACAGACCAATTAAAAATGAAATCATTATTCTTCTTCATTAAAGATATGAATAAAGATTTCCACATAACTATAAACAAACTCTGACTTATTTAAAGTGAGAGGGACAGCCCACACTTATTCATGTGCTCCTTTTCACCCGTATGTCATGCTTATAAAAATACTATTGAAGGATACTACACAAACATGAAGAGAACTTGAGGAGACTTTAGCTTAACCAAATGAATTGTCGCACAGTATTAATTTCCTCAATCATCTGTCAACACTGATGTCTACATTTGTTTCTGCTTCTAAAGTCAGAAAAGTCAAACCATATTTATTAGTGTATTATGCCTTTGCCTCATTGGAGTAAATACATTCTATTATTATGAATTAATTACAAGAAAACAACATGTCCATTGTTAAAACTTTTAAAACAGTGATTTTAAAATTAATACACAGAGTAGAATGAAAACATCATTTTTGTAATTGGAATCCTTATATGAGGGAATACCAAAGAAAAAATTAGGCACTTACCAAGCAACAATGAAAAATGCAAAGATAACTCCTCTCAGTTATAGCTCACAGCTGCTCTTGCACATCCTGCAAAATAAACAGTCTCAATTATAAACTTGGCACGAAGAATAACGTTTGTGTGTTATAATTAACATAACTTACATGAGCTGATTTTCTCAGCTTTATGACCAGTAACCTACATGTAAATAGAATATTCTACATTTAGGATGTAGTTCATAATTTAGAACTGATTAGCATTTAATGTACAAATAACATTACTTAGTATGTTTACTTAAAACCTGGGCATATTCAAGAAATAAGAGAATAAATAAAAAGGAAAACTATGCATTTTAAAGGTGTATTTTAAATAATTACTAATTTGGTGTCATTAATTCATGTTGCTTTCATTACTAATTTGCATATTACCAAAGTAAAATAATCATCTGAGAACAAGTAATTTTTATACAAATGTAGTCCTTATATTCTGGAGTTGATTATTTTTTGAAATTATACCAAGCCTTAATGATAAAATAAATAACTCTTCGTTTAAGCTATCTTTTTTTTTGAGACAAATTAGAACATAGAATATTTTGTAAATGAAATCACTATTAAAGAAACATACTTATGAAGATTCAAACTGATTAACCTGAAACTAATATTATACTGTATGTGAACTAACTGGAATTATAATAAAAACTTAAAAATAAATAAAGACTTTAAATAGGGGGGAACCCAAAAGTTAAATTATATACATTCATTTTCCCATAGTAAGTTTAACTGTGATATTCTCGCTGGACAAAATCAAGAATGACATTATGAAGGGCTGATAATACTTATTTACTTCTCTGTAAGCTAGGGTCAATGGGATGCTTCTGTCAAGACGTTGCGTCTTGGGGTGCCTGGGTGGCGCAGTCGTTAAGTGTCTGTCTTTGGCTCAGGGCGTGATCCCAGCGTTCTGGAATCGAGCCCCGCATCCGGCTCCTCCTCTGGGAGCCTACTTCTTCCTCTCCCACTCCCCCTGCTTGTGTTCCCTCTCTTGCTGGCTGTCTCTGTCAAATAAATAAATAAAATCTTAAAAAAAAAAAAAGGTGTTACATCTTGGTGAGTGAAAGAAAAGCTCTCAGCAATTTTTTTTTAACAGATGATGTTAGTTGTCTTCAAATATCTGTTCTGTCCATTTTTATTGTAGTAATGGGAACTATCAACTCAAGTTTTAGCGGCACCAGAAAACCAGAAAACCTTGAAGCCCAATGTAACCATGTAAGTAACTTCTGTCAAATAAAATCTGAACAGAAATGATATGCAACTTCTGCACAGTATCTTCAAAATAAACTTGTACACCTTTCCCTGCCTTTTTCCCCCAGCCCTAAATTGGAAGCCAAACGTGATAGTGGTAAGCCCTTTTGATAGAACAGAGAAAATCCATACTCTGCAAGAACTGTAGGCAGAGATAGAGAAATCTAACTTGATGAAGCAGAGCTGCCCCATTTCATCACAAGACCCCCTGCTGCAAACTTCCTATAAATTTACTTCTCCCAGTCTTAGCTTCACACTCTTTACCTTCTACGCCTTCCTTTTCTCCACAGATAGTACATCAGCCTCACCTAAGAAAATTGTCTAGTAAAGCATAACTCACCTAGGAGGAATAGATGTGGAATAAACTGATAGGGGAAAATCAGAATTATCTTAAGTAGGCAGGAGAGAGAAAATCTGTAATTCACATGAATATAAACACTACTATGATAACTAGTAGTGGCAAAATAATTATAGAGTTTGAAAAACAGCTGCCAATTTAAAAAGAAGGAATAGTTTTGTGCTGACATATTATATGAGGGATTGGAATCAGTAAAATATAATAGTAAAAATTATTAACAGGGAGATATTCTTAAATTTATTCAGTGATTATTGTGTATATTTGAATAGCAAGTGAAAGATTAATTATGGATAGAACTTTAACTAGTACTCCCTCCCTATGAGAATCTTTGATAATCTTAACTAATTTATATTGGTGCTTACACTAGAGTAGCTACAATTTTTATCATTGTGCTTATATAGTAGTTGATAATTTTCAAGATTTGAAATATATGTTAAAGGATAAATTATCTTATACTTTGCCTTTGGCTATACTTAAATTACTAAATTCAGACTCTCTTATCCCATAGAGTGAATTTAACCCTCAATTCTTAATTGAAGCATGTACTGAAAGTGTTGAATCTTTTTATTTAAAGCTTATTCATATCATAGAAGTAATTGTGATTGACTCAAGTCTTGTGGCTTCTCTGAAATTCTGCTTCCGTGTTATAATAACAGAAGTGTGACTTCAATTTTCTCTTTTGAATGGAGAAATAATTGAGGACAGTTTTGAAAAGGAGTCAAGTGCTTGTTTTCTCTGAATAATCCTGCAATTTTGTTTTTTGAGTGTAGCATGGTGAATGGTGTGTTTAATGCTGATGAGCAAATTGCATTTAAGCCAGAACTATAAGAAGGGTTTGCAGATAAAAGAAATACAGTGGGTAAAAGCAGATAGAGCTAATTAATGTGGATCCATTCCAATAGAAATTTGTGGTCCTGGCAATGATGAAAGGAAATATCTGGATTAGAACTCAAAAACTCAAATGACAGAGATGAACCAAGATACGAAAATAAATAGCAACCATAAAGATAGAGGTATGTTGAGCTGCATAACCAGTTAAAATTATTATATACATTTTGTTAAGCTCATTTTTTGAGCAAGATACAGGGTTAGAATATTATTTAATTATAGGCAAATGAAAAGACTAGCACATTAAAAATATTATAATGGGAAAATGTCAATTATAATTTCCTCATTATGTATAGTATATTATTATTATTTCTAAAACTACCTAAAACAATCAGTAGATATAACCCCTTAAAGATGTTTCCCCACATCCTTATGACAGAAATAAAACTGTCATATTTCAAAAGTAAAGAATAAGTAGATAACAGAGAAAGAAAAAGTGTGTAGTATGTATCCATGCTTTGCTCCTTCATTTTACTTTGTGAAGATGGATGTGATACTTTATGACAGAGATAGGAGTGGAAATACTCATTTTAGGTACAAGCCATTAATTCGAAAATGGGTTTATTAAAAATCTTTGAATTCTTTAGTTTTCAGATGATTTGCAATCCACCAAAGAAAAGTAATTTAAATGAAATGCAAGGAATGTACCAATGACTATAGAAGCTAACTTGAGACTGTCTTTACCATTACCAGATTATTATGTACCAGATTTTATCAAGTATTTCATTTTAATATGTACATTCCTTATCAAGATAGCATGGTCAAATTCTTGCGTTTCCTCTCCTTAATTTTACATACTATACCATTTATCAAACTTCAGAAAAGTGTCTTAGAGCAAATAAGCAAAGGGGACAAAATGGCTGAACTTTACAGTTAACTGGTTGAGCGTTTATTTGAATTAAACATTTAAATGTGGCTAATTAACTCATTAACCTTTACATTAAAAATTCTATTTCACACTGTGTAGTACACCGAAGTTCAGATGTGGTTCAGCTGTTACTTAATTAAATCTAAGGCCAAGATATTTTTTCAAAGATTCTCTATTAATTCATTTATTTCAAGACCATAAACATTCAGAACAATGCCTAGATATATTTTATTACTATTATATTATTAAACAAGTTTCACTCTTAATAATATATTTGTTTAAAACTTTTACCAAAAACACAAATCCTTTTCTAATTAATGCCGAGGCATAATTATGAAAGCTTCATGGCTTTCAAATGTAAACATGATAGGGATAACAGATTCTTTATACCAGTTATACATTTCCATTTCAATTTTATACTCTTGTTTTTGTGATACGATGTGAATTTTTAAATTAAATTCAAGAAAATTTAACTAAAGTAATGACATTTCATCTAAACACAAATATTCATAAATCAGAATTTTTCTTCAATATAGCAAAAATTCCATATGTTATTATGGTTACTATGTCATTATATGGCAAAGAAAAACTATTTTCTTTCATAGTTTAAAAATAGAAATATTGTAATCACAGCTTGGCTTCTACAAACGTAAAGGTAAGTATCTATCTATCTATCTATCCATCTATCTGTATCATGTGTCTCAAATATCTAGCTGCTTCTCAGAGTACCTTTTCCCAAGATTCCTCTATGTGACTGTTTCATTCCCTTCAATCTTTCAATAGTGAAAGCATTTAGGATAGTTTCTTTTGTTATATAATTTATACTTAGTTATGTTTCAAAAATGAAATACTTTTAAGGTAAAGATTAGGAAGCATTTTCTAAATTTACAAGATGAATGAATTCTGAAAAACATAGTTCAGATTAACTAAATCGACAGTAGAAAATCCTAGAACAATGATATTTACTAGTAGAAATATACATGGAAGTCTCCCCTCATAGAATATTTTCAACAATACATACATAATCTACCTAAATTGCTTATTTTTAATGATTATAGAATGTATGAAACCTGATTGGATGAAGGATAAATGTAATCAGTACTATGCATTTCTCTTCTTCATTATTTTTTTATAATTGTAAAAGAAGGATCCCCAAATCTGAAAAGAGCTACATTTTAACTTTTTTTTTAAAGATTTTATTTAGGGGCACCTGGCTGGCTCTGTTGTTAAGCGTCTGCCTTTGGCTCAGGTCATGATTCCAGGGTCTTGTGATCCAGCCACACGTCGGGCTCCCTGCTCAGTGGGAAGCCTGCTTGTCCCTCTTCAGATCCCCCTGCTCATGTTCCCTCTCTCGCTGTCTTTCTCTGTCAAATAAATAAAATCCTTTTTTTTTTAAGATTTTCTTTATTTATTTAACAGAGAGAGAAAACACAAGCAGGGACAGCAGCACGCAGAGGCAGAGGGAGAAGCAGGCTCCCCGCTGCACAATAATCCCCACACGGGACTCCATCCCAGGACCCTGGGATCATGACCTGAGCTGAAGGCAGACCCTTAACCCATTGAGCCACCCAAGCACCCCAAAGAGCTATTTTAAACAACATGTCTGCATGTATTGCTCGAATCTCTTAACTTGATGTAGGAAAAATAAATATTTCAGGGAATATTTTTCACGGTTTTGGGCTCCAAAAGTTTTGAGTTTCAGGGATATTTTATCTATGCTTGGTTCTTGGCATTTATCCTTTGCATCATTAGTGAAGTTCATTGTTAGGTAAGATCTAGCTTTTATGAATCAACTTTTATCTTAACACAACTTGGTAGTAGTAAGATTGTTTTCTAAACCTATGGTTCAATTTTTCAACAAAAAAGAGAGAGTGAAAAACCTGAAAATTGAACATTCGTGATGGCTTCCTAAGCATCCTTGGAATGAAGTAATAAAAGTAAAACGTTACTGGCTGATTTTCAAGATATGAACTTAGAAACCATGGAGACTTGGCCAAGGGAAGAGATAAAGAATGAAAAGCATTAAAATAAACAAAAGTAAGCAAAAATTACTATCTTCCTTGCCATTCATAGCACCCCCACTAAAAATTTATAAAAAGAAAAACTAAAACAATCTAAGAGAAAGTAAATGTATTTCTTTTGATTTCTGTTAAAGGCCAACTTTTCTTTTTTATATTTTTCTGGACACCTGATTAGATGTCATAAGTAAAGACTATACATGTGACTAGAAGCCAGGATCAGGCTACCATAGAATGCAAAGGATATTCTATTAAGACATGAGGCTCAATGTGCCATGATTCCCATGCAGAAAGAAAGGGTATTTTTAAAGTCCCAAAAATATGATTTAGAAAGTATGGAGATTCTTAGCAATTACAGTAGAGAGTTAGAAAACAAGACTAAGGATGGTAGTTTGTCATTTCATCCTTATTACATAAGGACAAGATGCCAGTAACACAGGTTATGTGTAAATGAAAGATTGGGACTACCATTCTTATATGACATGCACCAAATCTCCGTTTCACCTGGTTTTAATTATAATTTTAAATGGGAGCTTTTGGAATTGCTCAAGCACTTCCTTGCAGTAAAATTATGGAATATATTGTCCAGGAGGACAAGACACGATTGGCTGAAGCATTTCTTATTCCCACTAACCATTTTGGCAGCCTCATCTGTTTAGTAAATCAGGTGGTGGAGACTGACACAAGACTATAGGGATTAAACAGGGTAATTCCCCAAGCACTTCAGTTACGCCTGATATGATAAAATCTACAACAAACAAATGATAATTGGTAATGCCATAATGGACTTGGCAAACATCTTTTCCCTTTTAATGTCAAAGTACAGCCAGGCATAATTGTAATTTCATGAAAATCAAAATAGTATGATACTAATTTAGGATCAAAGGCTATCTAAAGTTTTAATTAGCTATGGTGAAAAGGCAAAATAATAAATAAAACCTGGTCAAAACACTGAGTTTTATTTTAAATAACTCTTTTATTATCAGTGATACTATGTTTTTTAATATTTTTCTATTAATCCTCGATAGTATTACATGTGTTTGAAAGAATTTAGAACATTTTCAATAGTTTGTGAGTTCAAAATTCACTGAAAATGGGTTTTCATGTCGAGACATTCTCTAGACCTTCACACATGTGGCCCATGTGTCTCTGTCTTATAAAATCCTCCTTCTCTCAATATGATCTCACTTTGATTTTCAGAGCTCCAGTGAATAAATTACAGTTGTTCTGCTTCAGAAACTGCTATCTCTTTCTCCCCCTTTCATAGAGAATTCCATGGCCCTTGGTGACATGAGAGCCATAAAATGGAAGTTGCCTGCACCATTAAATGTCTGTATGGAAGAAAGCCATCCACCAAACAGGAACACTTGAACTATTATGTGTGTCAGAAACACAATTAATTTTGTTATGGAAATGAAAACAAAATTTGTGGCAGCAGCTGGTTGCAAAAGGAGTTCCTGGAATATCAAATACTTAAAATTTGTAACTGGATTTGTTTGGACTCTCATTTTGTGCTCAACATCTAGAAGGGTCATACTCCTTATGTTCTTTTGAACAAATACTGTGAAAAATATAAATTCATCATACATAAATACGTATTTGACTCCCATTATATTCAAATACCTAACACACATATATTTTTTTCAAAATGTATATTGAATGTCTTTTCAAATATATATTACACAGTTTCATTGCAAATAACCTTTTTAAATTTGTTTTCTTATGAGGTCAAAGCTCTAATTTTCCTGTGGATTAAGAAGCTATTAGTAGAAGTGAAAATGAGGGAAACTTGTAGAAATTGATGTGTTGTGAACTATGGTGTCATAATAGATTGCCAGTTTGTAGACACTCTCATCGTTTCTTCCTGCAGCCAAGTTTTAGTAAAAAATAAAAGCCATGTGTGAAAAGTCCAAACACATAGTCTCCCTTTTATTTTCTAATGATTTTGAATGGTTTTAAAAATATTGAGTATTTTTGCCCCTAAGTGTAACAGTTATGTCTACTGATGTGGACCTCCAATACACATAGTGAAATTCATTGATTCCTTAATTCCATATTCTCCTCTTCTATGATACTGCATGAAGATTCTATCATTATTCTCCATTTTTTAAGTTTGATAAAAATATTGCTACTATTACTATTATTATTTTAGGCACAAACATTATTTTTTTATCAAGGTGAAATGATTCTAACCTAACAAATCAGTTGCAAAGAATTAATTCTTTCTTGAAGGATAAATCATTATCTGTCTAATCAAAACACATATTACCCTTTCTCTTTATCATATACTTATTTTTCCAATTTCTTCTCCAAACAAGGTTGATTTATTAGTGGTCAATGATGCATAAAGGAAAACCTACATGGGGTATTTAGGAAAATGTTATGCTTACTGTATAAGAAAATAATTTAAAAAAGAAAAATAAGAATTGTGGCTTCATTTTTTTCTTCCAGTTTAGGATATAGGAGTGACGGCAGGATGTATGAAATTACAGCAGCATTCTTATGACATTGAAGAAACAAGGAGGAATAAAAAGCAAGACCCTGAAGATTAAAAATTATAATTTGTTTTCTTATGAAGTCAAAGCTCTCATGCAAAGACTTCTCCTATTTCATTAAAGCCCACTGGTTGAAGTCCAGTAGTAGCATACATGTTGCCAAAGAAAAGCTTGTTAACTTGAAACAGAGAAAGATACATCATTGGAAATCTGTAGTATATCATTTGAAAGGCTTTTTATATTATGTGGCATGTTCCAGGTGAGTTAGAGGTGGTATAATGTAAATGAGTCTATTCTTTCTTGGGTGATTTAGGAAGAAAGGACCGGGGTGCCTGGATGGCTCAGTCTGTTAAGTGTCTGCCTTCAACTCAGGTCATGATCCCAGGACTGGGATCAAGCCCCATGTCTGGTTCTTTGCTCAGCGGGGAGTCTGCTTGTCCCTCTCCCTCTGCCTGCCACTCTGCCTGCTTGTGCTCTGTCAAATGAGTAAATAAAATCTTAAAAAAAAAAAAAAGGAATAAAGGACAATCAGATTATTGTGTAATTTTTCCTTTAGTTAGCAGGTACAAAAATGAAAAAGGAAGGGGAGAAGGAGCAATAGGCACCCATGTTATCCAGAATATGGACATGTCTATTTTTTTGACTGAAGAATGTTCTACTATCTTTGCTAATACTTCCTGAAGATTCTTTGTTTCATTTGTGTTTCCTAGATGCTCACAGTCCGATGCAAGCTGCCACCTGTCATAGGTCAGGTGTCAGAGTCAAATTTGTTTACTTTGTTATTGTTATTTTTTTTAAAAGATTTTATTTATTTATTCGACAGAGATAGAGACAGCCAGCGAGAAAGGGAACACAAGCAGGGGGAGTGGGAGAGGAAGAAGCAGGCTCATAGCGGAGGAGCCTGATGTGGGGCTCGATCCCACAACGCCGGGATCACACCCTGAGCCGAAGGCAGATGCTTAACCGCTGTGCCACCCAGGCGCCCCAAGTTATTGTTATTTTTTAAATTGTCTCACTTTGTTGACATCTTAGAGCTTCTGACTAACCTAGGAGCATCTACTGCACTTTTTTGTTGTATTGTTAATCAAAGAATAAAGAGACTTAGGTCTCAAGCTAGGGTTTCAGTACTCACTGCCATGAAGCCTAATCCATTCCTAACACATATGGAGTTATACGGAGTTTTTTAAAAACCAGAGGGGAACATCTGAGCTTCACTGAGTCATGAAGATTAGTCAAATGTATAGTGATCAAAAAATTATTTCTTTAGTTATTATGACAATATAGTATCTCCTTAAAAATAGAAACTTATGGGGTTCAGGGTGGCTCAGTGAGTTAAGCATCAGACTCTTGATTTTGGCTCAGGTCACGATCTCAGGGTCATGATCAAGACCCTCGTTGGGCTCCACACACACGTTGGGCTCCACACTGTGTGGAGCCTTTTTAAGATTCTCTCTCAACCTCTCCCTCTGCCCCTGTCCCTGTTTGCACACTCTAAGAAAATAAAACAAAAAACAAAAAAAAACTTGTAACTCATCATTTCTTTGTTTTAAATTCCAGTACAGTTAATATAGAGTGTTATATTATTTTCAGGTGTGCAATATAGTGATTCAACAATTCTATACATTACTCAGTGCCCATCATGGTAAATGTATTCTTACCCTCTTCACCTATTGCACCCATTCCCCACCCACCTTCCCTCTGGTAACCATCAGTTTGTTCTCTATGGTTAAGAGTCTGTTTTTTGCTTTGTCTTTCTCTTTTTTTCTTTGTTCATTTGTTTTGTTTCCTGGATTCCACATATGAGTGAAATCATGTGGTATATGTCTTGCTCTGACTGACTTATTTCATTATACTCTCTAGATCCATACAAGTTGTTTCAAATGGCAAGATTTCATTCTTTTTCTGTGGCTGAGTAGATTTCAAGATATACCATAAAGTTGTAGTAGTCAAAACAGGGTGGTACTGGCAAAATAAAATAGGCAGAGGTAAATAGGAACACAATAGAGAACCTAGAAATAAGCCCACGATTATATGGTTAATTGATCTTTAAGAAAGGAGTCAAGAATATGCAATGGGAAAAAGATAGTCTCTTCAACCACTGGTGTTGGGAAACCTGGACAGCTATATGCAAAAGAATGAAACCAGACCACTTCCTTACACCACACATAAAAAGAAACTTAAAATGGATTAAAGACCTAAATGTGATACGTGAGCATAAAAGTCCTAAAAGAGAACACATAGGCTGTAGCAACATTTTTTTTAGATGTGTCTCCTGAGGCAGGGAAAACAAAAACAAAAATAAATTGTTGGGACTACATCAAAATAAAAAAAGCTTCTGCACAGCAAAGGGAATAATCATCAAAACTAAGAGACAACCTACTGCATGGGAGAAAATATTTGCAAATGACGTATCTGATAAAGTGTTAGTACCGAAAATATATAAAGAATTTATACAACCCTCAAAACCCCCAAATAATCCAATTTAAAAATGGGCAGAAGACATGAACAGACATTTCTCCAAAGAAGACATACAGATGGCCAACAGACACATAAAAAGATGCTCAACATCACTCATCATCAGGGAATGCAAATCAAAACCTCAATGAGATATTGCTTCACACCTGTCAGAATGGCTAAAATCAAAAGCACAAGAAACAAGTGTTGGTGAGGATGTAGAGTAAAAGGAACCCTCATGTACTGTTGGTGGGAATGCAAGCTGGTGCAGCCACCGTGGAAAATAGTATGGAGGTTCCTCAAAAAACTAAAAACAGAGCTACCGTATGATCCAGTAATTCCACTACTGGGTATTTATGGGAAGAATACAAAACACTAATTTGAAAAGATACACTCATTGTTTTTAATTTTTTTAAAAAATTAAAGTTAATTTTGCTTTAGCAGTTATACTATGAGAAATTATAAACATGTATGCTTAAAATATTTTGGGAGCTTTTATAAATGACAATTAGGAAAACAGATTGTTCTTTTTGTTATATGCCATTTTCCACATTAATCATCACTAAATATAAATTACACAGCAAAATTTGAAAATAAAATTAAGAGAATATTAGTCAAAGGGTTCACTTTTCCTCTTGATTGAAATACCTTAATTTGTAGAAAGTTGTGTGTGATTGTCCGTGTGTATTTAAAAATGAAAGAAGAAAGGGAAAACAAATTGAATTATTTGACTAACCAAAATCAGAGAGTGGAAAAACTTGAATCTTCCAATAAACATTTGCTAAAATTTATTAGACAAATGCATTTTGGGCACTGGTTCAGGAACATATGATTTTTATTCCTCTTGCTATGGAACAGGTTTTCACATATGAATCTTCTGATATTATCCTTACATTTCTTCCTGATATGATTTTAGAAGATATGAATGCATTACTCCCTCTCTACTTGTTTCATTCATTTATCCAATACATCGTGAGCTTCTGTTCATGGTACAGGCACTACTTCTAGGCAGTGAAGATAAGAGCAGGGAACCAAATTGACAAAACCCCTTGCCCACTTAGAGCTCATATACCAGTATAGTGCCTTAACTAACCTTTCAGAAGTGATATTTATTGCTTAATTTGAATTAATATTGGAAGGATATTGTGAATACCATACATGTAAGGATAAAAACAATATAAAGAATAAAATATCCTATTATTCTTTTATAATATTTGATTGCAATTATCAGGCCAGAAGAAAAAAATATTTTAGGATCATGTTTCTGGATTTATTTTGTTAAAAATTAGTGAAATACAAATGACTGGACTTGAATCTTACATGTGATTTTTCATACTGTGCTCATCTGAATGATATCAAGGCAAATATCTAAGCTAATTAAAATCAATATAAGTAACTGTTTAAGTATCAATTTTTTGTAAAACAGCCTCTCTACAGAACGGGACTTCATGTGGTAAACCATATCTACTTAAGAGGAAGAAAATAAGAATATAATACAACCTTAAAATAAAACTTCATTCTCGGCTTTTTTGTTCATAGAATATGTATTGATTCTCTGCTGCTTCACTATGACACCTGAGAGACCTATATGTCTACTATGAAACAATAAGCTTTCAAGAGTTCAGAAGCATTAATAATTTATGTAAGGAGTTAGTGGATTATGTAGCTGAAAGGTCCGATTTGGGAAGTGATTGATTATGCAAGGTCTCAGAGAAATAGCTGAAGAAACAAGTATTCAGGCAGAAGCAAAAATTTTATATTCTTATAATCAGGAGGAAAGAAGAAAAGAGCAACTGTAAGATTTAGAGAAAGCATGTGGTAGACTATTTCAATGTAGTAGCCAATAATCTCAGTTCCTGATCTTCCTTCTGTTGTATAATGCCTCCCCCTTTGGGTCTAGGGTATTCCACGTGGCTGGATTTGGCCAATGGGAGATTAGCAGACATCATGCAGGCAGAAGTTTTAGTTTAGTTTTGTTTTAAAAGTGCTTGCATATTGGGACTTAGCCTCTTGGAATGCTAGAACTTGCATTTTAGAGAACTGCCCCTGAATTGCTGTATTGGGGAAAGTGTACTTAAAGTGACTTAATTGCATCTGGTCCTAATTTAGATGACGAGATCCTGAACTTCTGGACTGTCTAAATATAATAATTGGATAAAAATTTGATGGTTTTAGGATTGGGGGTAGGTTGGTATATTTTGTGTATAGAAGGAAAATAAAATATTAAAGTTCTGGGGGAAGGGTGTGGTCGGCAGTTAAAATGTCCCTCCTTCCTCAGAACCAATCTTTTCAACATTCATATCCTTCTGTAGTCTTCTTCCAAAATGACTCAGCTTTTGACATTAACACATTTAATGCCCGTAGAGGTTTGAAAAACTCTTGCTTAATTCCAGACATTCCTAAGAAAATGAAACATTTCTATAGTTGTTTTAAACCAGTTATTGCAGGTATATTTTTAAAAGGCACACCTAAAATGTACATAAAATAAAACAGATAAGTTGAAAGAAAAATGGAAAAATATGTGATAGAAAAACTGTAACCAAAATAAAATTAAATAACTACTAATAGTGAATAACACAAGCACAACATTATTTTGGAAATGAGTATCATTACATTATGGTATCATTACATAATGGTAAGTTGTTTGGTTCACCATTAACATTCTACATGTATCTATACTAATAACATATTTTAAATATGAAAGCAATAATGGAACAAATTATAAGAATAAACAATTAATAAGGTAAAGAAGTAATATATTATTTCAGAAAAGAACAAATAACATATTTCATATACAGAAGATTAAACTCCCCAAATCAAGGCATACTCAACACAATAATTGTGATGGTGAATAACTGCAAGTCTTCATTATATAGGAAAACTTTTTTGAAAATTACACTATTAGGTGCTAAAGCATACAAGAAATTTTAAAGAATTTTATGAAAATGCCATCATGTTAGAACTCAATAATAAAAGAATAATCAAAGAAAAATGGTTTATGAAAGAAATTGAACAATAAAAGAAAAATCAAAAGAAATGAGAAGGAAATCTAAATAAAATTATAGGCCTCAGTGCATGGTGAGGTAATGAAAACAAAGGTGATTACTGTCATATTTAGAGATGTTTAAGAGAAACTCAGTTAAGAAAAAAAGAGTCCTAATTTTATTTTTTTAATTTTTGAATATTTTCTATTTATTTGTCAGAGAGAGAGAGAACAAAAGCAGGGGGAAAGGCAGGCAGAGGGAGAAGCAGGCTCCCTATTAAACAGGGAGCCCAAAGCAGGACTCGATCCCAGGACCCTGGGATCATGACCTGAGCCAAAGGCAGACACTTAACCGACTAAGCCACCCAGACAACCCTAATTTTTTATTTGTTTATAGAGCACTAATCTGATTAGTTCTGCAAGAAAAAAAGAGACAATAAATGGCTGGGAAGACAAGGAAGAAAAAAAATGAAAGGGATTAGAAAATTGGTGGGGTAAAACATATGAAAAAAATGGATAAAACACTATTGAAGTTAATAAACTGAGAAAGTAGCTTTGGCATGGAGAACAGAAAAACTTTACTCTGATATAAGAATAAAAGATTAAAGGAGTAAAGATGCACAACAGACAATTTTTAGTTGGAAATAAGATAAACTAAAGAATTTATGCAATATGACATCAACCTTTTGAGTACAATAAAAGTGATAAGAAGAAAAAATGCAGAATTCATCTGGAAGCTCAAGGAGCATGAAAAAGATTTGAAAAGCTTTTCTGTGGGATATAAGTAAAAGTCAATATAAAATTAATTTTAAAGTACTAAAGAATAAAGAGATTTGGTTAAACTGTGATAGACTTAGGAAACAGAATTTTGTAATTATTTTTCTATACACGATGTTCAGCAGTCTAAGAATGAGAATTTGGATGGACAAGGATTCCTGTGTGATCATTAGGCACACCAGTGGTATTAATGTAGGGGAAGATTTTTATCACTTCATCTTTATCTTTCAGTGTTTACTATGTTGTCTGGGCATGGATCTCTGTCCATATATGGTACTTTGAGTTTACTGAGGTTCTTGGATATGTAGACAAATCGTTTTCAGCAAAACTAGGGTAGTATTCAGGCATTCTTTTTTCAATATTTTCTCTACTTCTTTCTCTTTTTATTCCCTTTCTGGTGCTCCTTTTGTGTGTATTTTGATGCACTTTATGGTGTCCCACATTCCTCTGAAGCTCAGATCATTTTTCATTTTATTTTGTTTTCACTTTGCATATCTCTATCAATCTATTGTCAAGTCTTCTGCTAGTTAAAATGCACCATTGAGTCCTTTAGTGGCTTTGTCATTTTAGTTATTGTAATTTCATCTTCCTAATTTCAATTTTACTCATTATTATAATATCTATTACGGTATACAATTTCATGAGAATTGGTATTGTCTATTGCATTACCTTCCTGTCTTCCTTTGCTTCTTTAAGCATAGTTTTCTTTAGTTCTTTGAACAAATTTATAATGACTAATAGGAAGTCTTTGTTAGATCCAATATCAGGCCCCTCTCACACAGGAAGTTTCTGTTGCCTGCTGTTTTTCCTGTGCATGGGTCAAACTTTCCTGTTTCTCTGAATGTGTCATAACTTATTGTTGAGAAATGGGCATTTAGTATAATATAGTATATCTGGGTTCTAATTCCCCTTCCCCCTCTGAACGTTGATTTTTTTCTTGTTTACTTGTCAATTGGCTAGGCTATCCTAGGGAAGGTTATTCCCCTTGCAGTGTGAAGTACTTCTGTAGTTCCACAGAGCTCAGTTTTGGATGTGCACAGTCCTTGGGATGACAGTGGTTTTAGCAGGTCTCTCTTTGACTATCTTTTCCTCTGATCTCTCTGTTAAACTGTCTGCCTCATTTGGTATCACACTTTCTCATTTGGTATTAGGCTTCCCTAATTCCGGGCTGATTGCTCTATTATTTATCATGATGCCCTGGGGCATCAATTCTTTAGCAGTCTTGTCCAATTACATTTGTGCAGGGGTAGTTTTTGAGGTCATTTCTTTGAGCTTTGTTCTAAACCCAGCATAACTCTCTCCATTGTCTCTATTCCTGATTTTCTCCAGTAAACTGGCTGGCCAATAGATTACCTTATTGCTCTTAAGAAGAGCAATTGTTTTTAAGAACACCGATAATTTTTAACTCTCCCCCCCATTCTGTTTCAAATATATTCAGTGTCCTCAGGGACAGTGTCAGATTTGTCTTTTCTTATGGACTGCTTCTTCTAGCAAAATCTCTGGGTCATTCCTCTATGTGCTAGGTGGGTTGATACCTCTGGTACTAGATTTCCTCTGAGTGAACTACGACAAGACAATTGGGGGACTTATACTTTCAGCCTGTGTACCTGGGGGAGAATCGCCATCCAATGGACAGAGCCTGGATACAGGAAAGAAGCCTCAGATTCTTGACCACACTCACCAGAAATCTAGACTCTTCTACTTAAAATTGGAGAAAATGAGAAATACTGATTTCTGTCCCTTCCAGTGAAATACAGTAACTTTTGAGCGAGAACTGGTGGGCGAGGGAGCCCATCTTTTTGGCCACACCTGTATGGAGTAGAGCTTCTGTGTTTTGCTGACCTGGGGAACGTGAGGATGAAGGCAGCAGGTCATGGTTCAAATGCCACAGAATCTGTGTATTTTCCTGAACAAATGTGTCTTTATTTGCTTTTTGCCCTTAGGGCAATTTCCAGGGACATATTTAAATGTTTATTCTTAGCAGTCTTCACCAGCTCTGCTTGTTCTGCTAGGGAGTACATCTGTGGAGTTTGTCAGGCTGCTGTCTGGGAAACAGAACCCTGCCATTCTGGAAATAAAACTAAATAAATTTTTATTAAAATTGAAGATATGGAAGATATGTTTTAACAAAGAAGAGAATCTCTAAGTTAATATCTTAAGGTTACAGAAGACTTAAGTAATAAAGAGTTTATTTTAAGCATTTACTAAGGTACAAATCTGTTTCCCATCTCTTTATAGCAAAAATAATATAGATATATGTAGATGAATCCACAGCACTAGGTCTTTAAATCTACTGAATAAATAAGTGTATATGACAATAACTGAAGCAGGGTTAAGGAATAGTTTCTGAACTTGACCAATGTACTAATTTCTACCATGAGTGAACATCTTTATAAAAATATGCTTGTGTTCCAACTAAATCTTTTTGTACTAGAAAACTTTAGCAGTCTCAACAATTATATATGACACATAATTGTATAACTTTTCATTATTCATATTTGCCAATTTTGTATTATCAGCAATTGAACTGGGTTATTTGTCCATTGCTCCCAGTGATAAACACCCATCTACATTATGCCTCAAAAACCTTGTTAGTTTTGAATGATGAAATATTGTTTATATTGGTAGATATATATTATACAACTGAAAAGGATGAAAACTCTCAGTGGTTTTACCTAACATTTATTTAAGAACAAGCTTTTACATACGTGCATTTTTGCTCATGCTCTGGAACTTACACTGAAATAATTCCAATTATATTGAGTCTTTATTCTTAAATCATCCCCATGATCACCTTTGTGCATCCATCTGTGGTGATATACGACTCAGTCTGTCTACTGAGATGTGATTGAGTTTATTCAGTTGGATATCAGAATGCCTGTAACAGTGTATTTACAATTCATTTATTTCTGTGCTATCACTGTTTTGTGATTGGCAGGTCCATGGCCACATATACAAAAGTAAATTAGAATTCTACCGAGTATTCTGCCCAAAGAACATTAGAGTTTGAAAATGTTTGGTGTTTGACCTACTATTTTCTTGTAGGTTTTCGTGATATTGTCAAATTTAAATTTAAATTTACACACACACAAACACACACACGCACACGAAGTGTAATTCTATTCTTACTGTACATAGACTTTTCTCGGATAATGGAAATGAAAAAACAAAACCAAAAACAAATCAACTATAAGCTATGACAGAACTCCAAAGCTCTCTGTAAGAAAAAGGGAAGAATTTGAATTTTTAGCCATTATAAACTTTTCTAACTTTACAGAAATTTAGATATTTCATTATCTTCTTATTGTTACTGCAAAAATGACTTAGCAGTCGTACACTCTGGAATGCACTATGTCTAGAACGACTCAGTTTCAAGTACATGCTACGTACATGGTATATGTTTAAAGAATGTTAACTGTGTTCATGTCTGCCATACCTACTAAGTTTTAACAGTGGCAAGTAAACAAGCAAGTTTACTTGCCCAAATTAATTGATTTATATAATGGTAGTTTAGAGTTAGAAGTGAATCTAATAAAATCCATTCATTCATCTATTAGGCCAATGTGACTAAAAGAAGTAAAGGGGGTTTGGTATGTTTATGATCATAAATTGGGCATGGGAAGAACTGAGATTAGAATTAAGTTCTCCAGGGGCGCCTGGGTGGTGCAGTCGTTAAGCGTCTGCCTTCGGCTCAGGGCATGATCCCAGCGTTCTGGGATCGAGCCCCACATCGCTCCTCCGCTGGGAGCCTGCTTCTTCCTCTCCCACTCCCCCTACTTGTGTTCCCTCTCTCGCTGGCTGTCTCTCTCTCTGTCAAATAAATAAATAAAATCTTTAAAAGAAAAAAAAAGAATTAAGTTCTCCAAACTTTCCCGTCAAGTTCTCTTTCATATTGTGGCATTGTAATCAAATGCATATTATTTTATAGTTGAGTTAGTTGCATTACTGGTAGCTATGTTTTCTTGCTTTAAGTTTATAAAATTCTCCTTCAAGGGAATTTCAGTCCTAATTATAATTTATTCAATCCAGATAGAACATCTCCCTTTCAATAAAAGTAATCACTGGGGGGTGAAGTTTGTTTACTTAAATTGCCCAGGTGTTTATTACATTTCATATGGATTAAGATGGCAGATATTTGAAACTGAAGAAACAGTATAACTTGAATTTAAACAGGAAGATTGTCTTTGTGTAGCCTTAGCCCAGAACAGTTCCTGGATTGTTGGAAATGAAACAATATAAAAAAAATTAATAAAGTGCCCACCTTTCAGGATTCATAGCCTACTGGAGGTAAGAATACATACACAAATGATTAAAGCACCTAACTGGAGTTTAAATAAGTTCTCACAATAAATAAATACTCATAAATACAGTTATAAGTATGAATTTCTTTTGATAAAGGTGAAGAAATTCTACTTCAGAAAGGATCTTTTGTTCTAAATATTGGATATTAGTAGAAGAATTCTTCTGAGTCAGGGAAAAGGGACATTTTTATGCAGGAATAACAGTCTGTACATAAGTGTAAGCAAAAATAAAGCTATTTGGCTAAGAAAGAACTCAATTTAGAAGTTTTTTTTTTCAGAGACAACTGTGATGACTTAAGCTAAAATTCTATTCAATTTTCTATTCCATAATGAATTTAATCAATCAAAAATATATTTCCTGGTTAAAAAAAAATCAAAGTTCCTAACAGGAAACACAATGCTTCCATAAACACAAATGCTTCCATAGTGACAGATTCAACACAGAACTTTCAAAATCATCTGGTTATACATATAGCCTCATAACTAAGAGCAATATATAAAAACAACCCTGATTCCTTATAAAATTACTCTTCAAAAATCATGTAAGGTCAATAAGCTCCAAAATGTAAGCTCCTTTTGTGTAAAAAAAAAAAAAAATTAGGCAATTTTCTGAGTTGGTAAATGTATAAATGTACTTGTCCCACACTTTGTTAGAAATAAGTTACTGTGTAATTGCTTAATTTTCAATCATTTGAATTAATTGCACAGTGCTTTATCAATATTCATTTCAGTCTAATTTATGATTAGCTATGTAGTTTCCTGTTGCTAATCAGTCTAGAGATAAAAATCAAGATTTCTAAGAAATGTACATACTAAGCATTGTCTTCCTTTCATATCTCCCGCCAGCAAAATAAATGTTTAGAATGCACTACATTAATTCACTAGCAAAATGTCATGTCTCTGCACTGAAGACTTAATATTCGAACATTAATCATAAAATATTTAAATTGATAAAATAAAACAAATTTCCCTAATGTGTTGAATTTTATGGTATGTGAATGCACTCTAATGTAAAGAATACTTTGAAATTGTTTTGTTATTTGCACAAACTAGATACAATAAAGAAGTTCCTTAAATACTTGAGCAAAGTGCATTCATACACCCATCTATTAATGTAAAATAAGTTATGCATATTTTTACAATGTATTTAATCCTCTATATACATCCTTGTATTTAAATATGCTCTATGGAATTTGATTTCCCATTAATCATTATAATTTTTGGAATTATGTTAAATTTTGAAAATATACATGGAAATTTTCAGTTGTTAGATTTTGCCTTCATTTTCAAATCTGCTGGTACTCTTATTCAAAAACTCAAATAAATTCTATGTGTAGAGTTTGCTGGTAGTCCTAATTGTTGCAAATAAAGTAAAAATTGTTTTGAGTGCATGAAGAATACTCACCACTATTGCTGCATTAAACCTAATGCTAATTTTTCTGAAGAAAGTGGAGAGGACCCACCTCTTTTTCCTTACTCCTTCCCCCAAGAAATGTTTATATTACCAGTCTATCGAAGTTTCAAAATGTTTCCTGGGGCATATATTTTACTAGGTTCAACTATAACTAAATATATCAATCTAAGGATTCCTAGGACAGAAATAGAGAGAGAGAATTACAGCCCCAAATGAAAGTGCAGGTTTATAAGATCTTAAATAGGATGTTTTTTAACTGGTATCTTCACTGTCAAAATGGCAGAAGAGGAAACAATCTAACAATCTCTTTCATGAAATAATAGAAATGGATAATTTAAAACTTGAAGATAAATATTCATTTTACACATAAAAACATATGTCTGCACAATTAGTTAATGATAAAACTAGGTAGAGATGCTACCTTTAAAAATAAAATAGCCAGTGATTTCATCAGCAGAATGAGTTTATTTGGTAATAGCAGAGGGATTACACTTCAGGACTTGCAAACTAAGGCAAACCCTAGGCAATTCTAAGAAGAAAGGGAAAGAACTTTATAGAGAAAAAGGAGGAAGCTGGGAAGGGCTGCCCTGAACAACTTCTAGTGGGGGAAAGCTAGCCTTCAGCATAGTGATGGTTTCTCACTGGCAGAGCAGTGGCAGTGTCTCAGTGGCTTGGCTTTTCCTAGGCAAGGAGAAAATTTTCCTTTCCCCTGCTGGGGTAATGTGAACTTCTTCCTGCCCAGGAACGTGAAGTATAAGCTGAGATGGAAAGTTCATGCCCCAGTGTTCCCTCTTCAGGCCTTCCCTCTTCTGTTCTAAATGAGATTTCCTTCTATTAATTTTCATGGAGACAACAGCAGAGTTTTTAATTTATATACTTGAATTTTGAGTTAAATAGTAATCAGATCAAAGGAAAGTAATATTAATAATACAGGCTCTGAATCATTCTGGCTTCCACGGTAAATCTTCTAAATCTAATGGGATTAGATTAAATTTTTAAACATGATTCACCACAGAAGCAAAACTCTGATAATTACGTCTTTATAACCACCAGTTCTACATTCTCAGTACTCAGTATGTCACTAGGGTAGATACCTAATCAGCCCTGCTTCAAATCTAAATTTCAATTTTAAACACACAAACTAGAAGAAGGGAAAAAAAATCCAAGACCTCAAAGAACAAGGTTTAAACAGTTGACTGTTCAGGAGCAAAATAACTGACCTGTTTTTTTTTTTTTTTTTTTTTTTTTTTTTTTGATCAAGGGAGGAAGGATGACCCCGTGTTGACAAAAGAGGCTACAGATTCCTGTAGATGTAGAAATCCTGTAAAATTGGTATCATTCCTTTTCAGCTTCTAAAAGTCTTTTTCAGGTAAGAAATAAATTGAGTTCAGATCATTTTTGTCAGAACACTGTTTCAAAAAATGAGTGAATGTTGCATTCTCAGCTCTGCCACTGACTCTAAAGCTTGTTATAGCAACCAAGTTTGCCCAATTCTGTCATTTAAATGTTGCCGTTGGGTTGTGATAGATGGAAAAGAATTTTCAAACTGTGTTCAGTTCCCTGTTAGTTTTCCCCTCACTCAGAATAGTTTTCTATTTACCCAGATCAGCAAATCCAGTGACTTTTGTACAGATACTTATTTTGCTCTCCTTCATAATTACAATTTTCCTCTCTCTCCTGTGCTTAGAGTTGGCATCTCACAATTTAAGGCAATGCTAGTATCTATAAATACAATGATAGCATGCATGTGACATTTTGTAGAGTTGACAGCAGCATAAAATTATTCTGGTGTGTGCTATGAAGCACAATGTAATATATAGCTATAGTTTAAAACTACAGTTTTTGACCTGGGTAGGCTGTCAAGTGATTTCACTACCAACTTTTTATTCCATATCTAAACTAGAACTTGATTATAAAGAATCAAAGAGTCTCTATTAAAAAAATCATAAGAATATAACAAAAAAGAAACAGACTTCACTTTCGTATCTACCTGTGTTTTCTTATTTTGACTTTCTGATAGAAATTTTTACTGTGTAAAAAATGAAAATTTATGAACAATGATGTTTAATGTACTCTTTCTGATTTTACTATATATAATGTCAGTCATAATCAACTATTGTACTAGGAGTCAATCAGTTACAGACCCCTTTTCAAGTCCTAATTGCTTTACTATTTACAGACAATCTGCAATAATGCAATATATGTATTTTTAATAAAATAGCAATGATGCAAATCTGCACACAAAAATTATCAATATACCTAAAGAGAAACAGGTTTGATGCAGACCAACTAAAATCCTAAGAAACTGTAACAAGACTATTAACTTATGCTTTAATTATCCTGATAAAAATAATAAAAGCCCTAATGCAGTTAAAATAACATGGTAAATTCCTAACATACAACAAAATATTAGGATACAGGGCTTTGCCATTTAAAATAGTGAAAGTAGCTTGCTTAAATAGTACATAAGACAGACATGGGGCTACTGATTTATGAAAACAAGGATTAAAAGTACAAGTATCAGGGAGAACAGTGCAATCGGCAGTACCTGGACAGAACTTGTGGCCAAACTAAGAAAAAAGGAAGACCATGGGACTGAACAGGCATTGTGTACGGTATTGTTTTCACAGGGTTTTCTGAGGCTGGCTGTCTTACTGTTCTCTGTCTTAGCTGTTTTACTTGGGAACAGAAAATGTAAACACCATATGTTCTAATACGGCTCCCCTCTTTTGATGATGCCATTCCTTTTTTTCCCATAGAGCTAATCTGAATTATAGAAATAGTCACTAAAACAAAAGTGACTATAGTAATGAAATTCTTTGTATCTGGATAAAGTAAACTATATTGTTTACTCTGTGAAACGCTTTAGTATTTTCACTTTTATAATGTATATTAAAATAAACATGGTAATTTTGAACTAAATATATATTAAAGTCTACATAAATTTATGCATAATGACTGTCTTTTATTTGGTTAGAAATATCCCC
Source organism: Ailuropoda melanoleuca (assembly GCF_002007445.2). Classification (NCBI taxonomy): domain Eukaryota; kingdom Metazoa; phylum Chordata; class Mammalia; order Carnivora; family Ursidae; genus Ailuropoda; species Ailuropoda melanoleuca. The sequence continues at coordinate 112,387,278 of NC_048225.1, forward strand.
ATTTTCCTCTAAAGTCATACATATTCATATATATGACATGTATGTGTGAATGTATATGTGTGTATACATATGACTTAAGAAAATATCAAAACAAAGAATTATCAAAACAAAACAAAAATGTAACTAACACATTTTAAAGACTTTTTAATTCTCATTCTTCCTTTTAAGAAAACTTTAGAAAAGTTGCTTTCAATGTTTTCCTTTGCTTCTGTTATGATTGTGTTTTTCTAATATTTATATCTAATAATGTGGCCTCTGACAACAGTTCAAATTCTACTCATTAAGATCTAGCTTTACATCCTCTTACACGGTCTTCTTCTTCTT
>NC_048225.1:112388255-112406101 GCF_002007445.2 Ailuropoda melanoleuca
TTGTTGCTACATTTCCCTCTGGTCACCATTCTTCAGTCTGCTGAAATCTTAGAAGTAGGTAAGAACATCTTGAGCATAAGTGGCTCAGAAGTTGCACTACAAACATTCTTTATATTCTTCCTAAAGGAAAACTGGATACATTCTTCAAAATTAGAAATCCTAGTCTTCCCTTGCTTTGCCCTACAACCGCTTTTCTGAAAGTGTAAGACACTGAAAGTAATATCAAAACCATTCTCAAACATTATGTACTTTGAAAAAGGATTTTTTTTCTTGAAGGCAACTATGTATCTATCTGAAAAAAAATCATAAAATGATAACCAAGAAAACATAACTATTAAAGGAATCTGGGACTTAACTTTCATTTTTTATGTATAACATAAAAAACATTATCACAACTGAGATTCAATGATGAATTTAGAATTTTTTTAGAGAATCATTATTCTGACAATAAGTAAAACAAAAAAAATATGAGATACTTTCAAATCTGTAAATGAAAAGAAGTCTGAATTTTTTTTTTCTTAATTTAATATAAAACCAATTCGGCAACAGTGCTAAAAAAGAATGCGTAGAAAGCAAAATAAATTTAACATATTCATCTATCTCTTTATATTGGACTTCCATTTTATTTTGGAAGTGAAAATGCCTAGATTGGTGACATTAATCTACAACTTAGTTGAGTTAAATGGGGGAAGAAAAGGAATTAGGTGGGAATTGTATGTGCTTATTGGAATCAAAGCATGAGGAAATAAACAGGAAGTCACTGTTATTTGAAGAAACTATGAATGTGTATATGTGTGGTACATCTGTGTGCAGGAATAAATTAAAGAAAAAACAAAGTTTGATGCGATTTCTTTATGAGCTATTTTTTTTTACCAGTCTCTCACGTATAAGAGATGGAAGAATTAGGCTGTCCTAATGAAAGCTATGTAACAAATAAACACATAGAAAAATGTAAACTAGTGAATTTAGAGTTAGTCTATAAAATAAAGTAATATATAGTGGAAAAATGGAAATAGAGTACATACGGAATAAAAAAATGATGAACAAAAATTATGAACAGAGACAAATTATCTAAATATTATGAGTTACAAGACAGGAAGAACGTGCAACTGCACCATTCTCATAGCAATTAAATCTCCATACATAAGCCAACCCTGGATTTACAAATATATAATTATAATGTCGGTTTATGCCTGATAAGACTAGAAAAAGACAGCATTGACTAATAAAACTCGTTTTCTTGCTCTTAAATATCTAGGAAAACATCCATTTTATTTTTTTTTTAAAGATTTTATTTATTTGACAGAGATAGAGACAGCCAGCGAGGGAGGGACCACAAGCAGGGGGAGTGGGAGAGGAAGAAGCAGGCTCATAGCGGAGGAGCCTGATGTGGGGCTCGATCCCATAACGCCAGGATCACGCCCTGAGCTGAAGGCAGACCCTTAACCGCTGTGCCACTCAGGCGCCCCGGAAAACATCCACTTTAAAACTGAATTTATTTTTATATTCTCTTGGCAATCACCCAAAAGAAAACAGCAAAATGAGAAACAAAAATAAAACATCAAATTCAAAGAAATCAAAAGCATCTAAACTCTGAATCCCCAAACAGGAGAGGTTATTTCCAAAAGCTTTTGGAGGTCATATAATGTGTGCAGCAAAATGCAGATCGGCATACCCACAGCTAAAGATCTTGAAAAAGCTAACACAGCACACTTCATCAAGTAAGGAGCACACTCTGAAATGTAAAGCAACAATCTTCATTTCTGATCATGGAAAGCAGGGCAGAGACTGGCTGTGGGACTTTGCTGGGTTGGTAGCCTGATGAGCAGGGGCTAAAGGAACACATGGGCCATTTCTGTGTCTGGATAGGAATATTACTTTTCAGCAAGGTGGGGGGGGGAGATACTCTGTTGTGAGCAGCCCTCTGGTGCTAAACTTGACTGTCTGGGGAGATCTCGTTGACACCCAAATAACCTAAAATATGGGGAAAATTCCAGGAACATGAACCTGGATTCCACCCCATGAAGAATCATCTGATTCAAAAAAGAGAAATAATTCAAAAGTAACAATAATAGACTCATAAGGAAATAGAACCAAAAAAAAAAAATGAAGAAAAAGAAAACTCACCAAAGGAAAAATACTCAACACAAAAATGTTGCTGTAGAACTGTTAAAGTCATCATAAAATATCAGTTAATTTTAAAACTACCGAAGTCGTCATCTTGGTAACACAAGAGCCACAGACATTTTTCCACAGGGAAGGGATGGTAAAAAGAAAATAAAACATGAGCTATTAAAATTCAAAAATGAAAATTTTTAAATGTTTCCTAGAAGCAGAACAAATGTAATACACATTGTTAAAATCACAATAGGGAAAAACAGAGAACAAGACTAAAAACTGGACAAAATAAAGTAAGGATAAACAAAAAATTGAACAAAATACAAAGAAAACTAAAATAAGCAATGATTTTCTTAAACAAGATCCAATACACTCTACACTCTTAACTAATCTCTCCTAATTGGTCCAATCAAAATAATGGAAATTTCACTTAAGAGAAACACCTTCCAGATATAAAAGAACACTTCCCTCTACTGCTTTAAAGGCAATGCTATATTCTAGGAGAAGTTGACCTAAAATTATCCACTATAAAATAAAGCCTGGTAAGTTAACCGAATTTCAAATTTCAAATTATGTATATATGAATGAATGCTTTGGACAGCTAGAAAAAAAATTTTGATCCATCTATCAGGTGAAAAAATAGGCTGACCTTCAACTTTTCACAGCAATACTCAATGTTATAATGATTGTGAAAAACCACCTATACAATCTTCAAGGAAAGAAAGTGTGACCTAATAAATTTATAGCTAGCCAAACTACCATTCAAACATGAATGAAACAGGGACAAGGGAGCAATATTTTTGAACTTACAAGAAACCAGAGTTCCTAGGAAGTTCATTTGAACTGTAAGTTCATTTTGAAGAAATTCTTAGAAAACATATATCATCCACCAAGAGAAAAATGGCAAGTGAGCAGTCAAGGGGCATTGAATCTATTTAACTGCTTTATTGAGTAAGGATTAAAAGAAAAAGGGGTTATTATAGTTACAGAACATAATGTAACTTTTGAGAACAATGATAAAATATATATTAAAAAAGTGAGATACTCTAAGTATTTTGATTTCTAAATTTTTAATAGATGGAGTAGATGTATTATTTATGGACATAAATTATATTTGAAGATATAAACATAAATCACATTAATAATAAACTTTAATAAAGCTAGAAAGCAGAAAGAGTGGAAATAAAAAATCTCACAGAAAAGGAAAGAGAATTTTCTTCTCAACATATACCTTACTGTATCTTTAAAATTTTGACCTATAAATGCAAATAACACCCATTCAAAAGGAAGGGAAAAAAATGAATGAATGAACAAATAATAATCAGCTAGCTAACTAAATAAAATCCCTAATTTGCTCTGGAAAATCATGTATGACAAATGAAGCTCTCTACATAATCAAATAGGCCTTAATACCAAGCATTACAACACTTACATAATATCTACATTACTAGCAATCTTTAAACAAATACCGAGTTGCCGTTCCCAGGTTAATGGAGAGGAGATTTAAAGTTACTTTAATACTCTAAATTGAAATGTATTCCACAATGCATAGTCAAAAGTAATGAGGTATTGCTATAAGGATACATGAATTTATTCATTTACTTTGATTACCTATGTATTTATATCCAGATAACACTTTATTTCACTGCATGATGAAAATATCAGAATTACTAAAATTTTAATATTTTGCTTTATTGCTCAAACTCGTTAAAATTTTCTTTATGAACTCGTTAAAATTTTCTTTATGTAAGAATCTGCTTAAACTAGTTATATTTTTCTCCTTGATTTACATAAATAAAATAATGCTTTCTTTAAAAACATATGTTCACTCTCAATGTACAGATGATAAGATGTACTTGGATTTTTTTATATCACCAACATGTTGCTGGTATATTGGCATGTCATATAAAAATATGTTTTATGTGTTGGCAACATGGGAATTGTTTAGTTCAGTTCTATTTTTCTGGTAGAACCAGTAATATAAACTGGAGTTCTATTTGTGAAAATGAACTTCACATCATAAATATATCAAAATTTATCTTAAAATAGAATAATATAAAAACGGAATAGAAAATGATTTCTCAAACATTTATATACTTATATCTAAAAACACTCTTTTTTAGAGGATTTTTTTTCAAAGTTTGTTTTGGCAAAGACTTTTAAATTATGAATGCAGTGAATTTTCAAATAAAAATATCTACTTCTTTGTTGGTAAATTTCTCATAAATACTGGCAAAACCTTTTCCTCTATGAGCTTTTGTGCTGCATACCAAATTAGAAGTCATTAATATTGAAGGTGTCTTAGCAATTTAATACACAGGAACTGAATGGCTTATAATAGCAAATTCTAGGGGTATGGAGATTAGAGGTTATATGATACTTCCAGAATCAAAGTCTTAATATGTTATAAATATTTAGTCATTACTGTCAAATTCTAATATCCCAAAAGAAAACTTGCATGGTATTGTCTCTATAACATGTCATAATTATGTGTCTATATAAAATTGCTTTCTTCTGTTTAGTCACAACATGAAATGATGTTATTATTTCACTGCATCATTTTTGGAAGAGCTATTATGAAATACATATTTTTAAAAGATTTATTTATTTGAGAGAGAGAGAGTGCACACAGTGGGGGGAGGTGCAGGGGGAGAAGGAGAGAGAAATCCAAGCAGACTCCAAGCTGAGCAGAACCTGGTGTGAGGCTTGATCTCATGACCCTAAGATCAGACCTGAGCTGAAACCAAGAGTCTGATGCTCAATGGACTATGCCACCCAGGAGCCCCAATATACATATATATCTAAATCACATTAACTTAAATAATCTTGACCTTTTAGGCTAAAATCATGAAAGTAAATCCCATAAGCAAGAATTGTTCACCTATTTTGTTCACTGGCTATAACCTTTAACAGTGTCCTATAATCAAATATGCAGTGATGCAATGAATATTTGTTGAATAAACAAGGAAAATTCCTGAGCTCTTGAGGAAATTGGACTTAAGAAAGACTAAAGCACTATTCAGCTAAATCTCTATAAAGGTTTACAGTTGGAACATTTGATTTTCATTATCAAAGCAAATATCTATAAACATACCTACATGCAAAATAACCCTGAAAATAAGACAATTTTCTATTTTCCCAATGAAATATTTACAAAATCAAATTTTTTCGCCAATTTGACTGTACTTATATTCAGAGATATCAATAAAATTTAGTAAAAAGTCTATTTAGTAAATATAAATTATTATTTACCTAAGATGATATAATGACATTAATTTTACAATTACTTAATGAAGAAAAGTCTCTAAGTCTTTTAAGTTAACCTTTTATATAATTGCATTCTTCCACAAAATACCTTTGTAAATCAAACATCTGTTATTTTAGACCGTACTCTATTCATTTCTAAATTATATAAAAGACAGCAGTTTTGGAATCTATATGATTCCCTCCCTTCAGTGCATTTTTTTTCATACATGTATAGCCAGTTAAAGTCATCTGGCACAGTCTACATTCCATCCAGGGATTCCCCAAACATTGTGATTAATTTCATTTTCCCCTTTATTTGCATAAAGTGAGGATTGATCTTTGTGATATGCTGTTCTATGTGTTCTGATAAGTACATAGAGTCATTTATTCACCATTCCAGTACCATATGGAGCCATCTTTCCTTCATTCTACATTTCCTTATGTTTCCCTTTTATAGTCAACCACTAGCCCCTGCCCCAACCCCTAAGGACCACTGATCTGTTTTCCACATAAATGTGATTCCACAATGTGTTCAGTTGAGTCTGTCTCCTTCCATGTGAAAAAATGCATATAGGATTCATACATATTGTTATTTGAATTGATAGATTATTCTGTTTTATTTATGAGCAACATTCCATGGTACAGAAGTACCCCAGTTTATTTGGATATTCATTTATAAAAGTCATCTTGATTATTTTGAGTTTTTGTCAATCATCAATAAACCTGCTAAAAATCCACATACAAGTTCTGTGAACGTTTTAAATTCACTAGTGTAAACACTTAGCAGCTAAATTGTTGGTTAGTTTGTTAAGTTTACTTAATAAGAAATTGTCAAACTGGGGCGCCTGGGTGGCACAGCGGTTAAGCAAGTCTGCTTTCCGCTCAGGGCATGATCCCGGCGTTCTGGGATCGAGCCCCACATCAGGCTCCTCCGCTGGGAGCCTGCTTCTTCCTCTCCCACTCCCCCTGCTTGTGGTCCCTCCCTCGCTGCCTGTCTCTATCTCTGTCAAATAAATAAACAAAATCTTAAAAAAAAAAAAAAGAAATTGTCAAACTATCTTCCAAAGTGGGTACCATTTTTCACCAGCAATAAATGAGCAAGTCTCTTGCTCTACATCCATGCCAACATTTAGTATTGTCAGAAAATTGCAGAAAAGTTGGGAACCCATTGCCTGCAGTAGCTAATAAGACTCAGTAATACTCTAAATGTACTCTTAGTGACCAACACATGACAGCTTTGAACGGCCTGTAGCCTTTTAGAAGTGAAAGATTTACTCCTAGGTATACATCATCTAGATAGTGCACTTAATTTCCACAAAATACTAACTTCTGTATATTTTTTCTCATCTAAAACATGGAGATGGAATCTAAAACATGGAATCTATCTTATACTTCAGTTCACTTTTTTTAGAAAATAGCAAAAGATCACTCTCATATTATAAAATAAAACAGCAGGAAACTTAAACTTCCTCAGTACTAAAGGTTCAAGTTCCTTAATATTAAATATACTGGATCAGGGATTGTGAAAAGTATGCAGATACCTCAATATACTACTCAGATATGACTGCCCAAGTGCTCTGTTAATGTTCTTTTTTTGGGGGGGTGCTATTAAACATTAAAAAGAAATTATACAAAGCAGAACACAGAGTTATGCCTATAGCATCATTGTTTCTATTTTTTTTAAAGATTTTATTTATTTATTCGACAGAGATAGAGACAGCCAGCGAGAGAGGGAACACAAGCAGGGGGAGTGGGAGAGGAAGAAGCAGGCTCATAGCAGAGGAGCCTGATGTGGGGCTCAATCCCACAACGCCGGGATCACGCCCTGAGCCGAAGGCAGACGCTTAACCGCTGTGCCACCCAGGCTCCCCGGCGTCATTGTTTCTAAATAAACAAATTTTGCTTTAGTATCACAGAGAAATAAAGAAGGACTATTTTATTTAAGGGGCAGTTTGACTTTGGAGGGATTTGGATCCTTCAGTAGACATGAGAAAAGCATCAGAAAAAGGGACAGGAACATTATGCAATGGTGGAGCTTAGAACAGGTAAAGAATAAAGGTAGATATGTTGAAATTGAGAGGGACTCCAAAAATAAAAAGTTTAACATTTTTCCTATATGGCATTTATCTCCAACAAAGAATTTGTTTAGGATTCAATTCTGACATCTGAGTTTCTTTCAGAAATTCCCAATACTAATCAAACAACACAGACCATTCCATGTTTGAAATCTTGTTCTTTGTTCTTCAGCAACTCTCAGATGAATAATTTTGTTCATACAAATTGTTCTCTAGAGTGCCCACTGTAATTCTTAACTATNCTTTGTTCTTCGGCAACTCTCAGATGAATAATTTTGTTCATACAAATTGTTCTCTAGAGTGCCCACTGTAATTCTTAACTATATTTTGTTCTTCGGCAACTCTCAGATGAATAATTTTGTTCATACAAATTGTTCTCTAGAGTGCCCACTGTAATTCTTAACTATATGAGGTAGGATCATGCCATTTTGAAAGATTAAGTCCATACACAAAAACATTATAATGGAAAACATAAGAGAATTCTGGGAAGGAGTAAGTATGGACTTAACCTGAGACAAATCCATGAGAGTCTGATAAGCATTATTTAGATATCTTGGTTATGAATTCATTCCTCTGGTCCCCAACCTGAAAGTTGGCTATCAGTGGGTAGAAAAGTGTAGAGAAGTGATTTTTCTGACTAGATTCTCATGGATAAAACAAAATAAGACTGAGGAATGTTCTCTTAATGTTTTGATAAGTAATTCAAGGCAAAGTTTCTCCTGTATAAAAAGACTTTTTTACTCTTAGCCCTCCAGTCTGAAGATGGACATTCTGAACCTAGGGTTGACCTCCCTGAGAACTGTCTCTTATACATTCCCAACAAAGAAAAGGAAGAATAGAAACAGAGTCATTAGTAGCATGGCAGATTCCACCAAAGATATTTTAAATCTGCCCATATTCAATGAATCCCTAAAAAGAAATAACCTTGTTTCTTGGAAAGAAAACAGAGGCCGTGGTGAAAAGAAATTGTAGCTCAGACTCAGTCCTGCACTTATCTCATCACGACAAACCACACCTTCATAAATGTAGAGACCCCGTTGGCACGAGACTGAAGGGACCCAATGGATCACATAGACTCTAAGTAAGTTTCTTGAGTGGTAATACTGAGGCAATTACAACTAGATCTTGATGGGGTCTCTAGGACTGTTGATTTCCCTACAGATGACATCATAAAATCCAGTTGCCCAAGTGAAACTGAATTCATTAATCTTATTAATGTATTCATCTTAGTGATGTTTCCAAACTGGCAAGTAAGATAAAAGTATTTTATCTTAGGTTTGGGGTCTGGGATAATGTGAATTAAAGCAAAACATTCCAGTCAGGGGAGTATTAAAATTACTTGTGAAGGGCACCTGGGTGGCTCAGTCGGTTAAGCATCTGCCTTCAGCACACATCATTATCCCAGCATCCTGGGATTGAGCCCCACACTGGGCTCCCTGCTCAGTGGGGAGCCTGCTTCTCCCTCTCCCTCTACTTGTGCTCTCTCTTGTTCTGTCAAATAAATAAAAATGTTAAAATTACTTGTGAAATAACAGTTTTATATTATTGGATACAGCTAAGCAAGGGTCTTGAAGTAATTCTTCATAAGCATGCCATCTGTGCTGATTTTCAAACTATGTATTAGGATAAATTGGTTTACAAGAATTTACTGGTGCAAACAGTGACATTCCATTGATACATGAATTAAGAAATGATGTGAGGCTTCAGTTTTTATCCACATAGCTGGAAGCAGCTAAACCAGGGGTTAAATTGTCCCAAACAAACAAACAGACAAAAAAATGAGGTTAGAATGTTAAACAGGCTACAATTCATCAGGGGCCTTAACAGGGTATAGTGAGACATTTGGATTTTATTCTAATTGTAACGAGAAGTCACTGGGGAGATTTTAATATGATCAATCGTTTTGCAATGAAGAATACATCAGAAAATCTTTTAAGTAAAATCTGGAGACTACACTAACCTGAAATAATGCATATATATGAATAAATAAATTTACATCTGCTCAATTTTGAAGCTCTCTGGACAGCTGCCTTCACACTTATGACTGTCTCAGGCCCCCTGTTAGCAAGATGTTTTACAGTTTATCAAATACTTAATTGTTGTACTTACGATGATCCTCTCTTAGTGCTGAGGTAGCCGATTCTCAGTGTTTATAATACTTAGGTTTCTTCCCTTTGTGCCCATGTCAAATGAATGCAATTACCAAAACGGATTTTAATCAGATAATAAATTTTACTTTCTTCAAAATGTCTTGTTTCCATACATAGCTTACCCCTAAGAAAATTAAGTAGACTTGAATAGTATCTCATTTTCAAGGAAATAATGTAGATGACAAAGAGAAAATGCAGCAGTATGAAACTTTAGCCTGTATACTTTTAAAACTTGCACTGGTCTGTTAAAGGAATAGTTGTAGAAAAAAACCTTATGAAGACAGAAATGCACAAAATGTTTCCTAATTTTTCCTTCATTAGCTAGTTTATTCTGAGGATTAAAACCACAATACAACTGTGTCTTAATCATTTGACAAACTAAAATTTCCATTCCTCCAAATTTGATGAAGAGTGGTCAATAATAAATGTCAATATTGCCATGAAAAATTACATAATTTATTCATTTAGCCCAAATGTCTTAAACTCTAAATATCTATTTATCTACAGATATTTGATAGTTTTGGTGTTGTACTTCCAATTTGGAGTCAGAATGTTATAACATTTGCAAAATTTCTGCTCAGTAGGTAACTTTTAAGAAAGAAAATGTAAACAAATTCAATTATTTGAAAGTTTAACTACAGGAGCAACACATGATGAAGTCTAAAATCATCTTAGTCTCTCATGTTACAGATTGTTGGAATATTCCTCAGATTGTGTTTTGAAGAATATTTACATTGCATAACAAAAGTAAGAAAAGCAAATTGCATAATGTTCCTAGAGAAGTCTCTTGCTTCTCTTCCTCATTCTATTCTTTTAAATCTATTTTCCATTTAAAATAATATTTTCCTTTATTTTTAAATACATTTAAAGCATAAATTTAATAGTTGGTTAAAAGCTTGTCATCTTTATTTTACTCAACAAGTCTCCTCTATGCTGTACATTATTTTCCCCCAGCTTCTGTTACTGCAAGGAATGCAGGGGTGGACCACCTTGAATTACAGGAAAAAGGTTATCTATGAATTCACTACACTCTCACTACAAATCCAGACTGAAAACTTCAGTAAAAATAAGGAGTTAAAACGGGTAGCAGTGAATGTCTTACAATTCAAATTATATAATTAATAAAACAAGGAACCTCAGGGGCACCTGGGTGGCTCATCAATTAAGCGTCTGACTCTGGATTTCGGCTCAGGTCATGATCACAGGGTTATGAGATGGAGTCCCATGTCTGTCTCCACACCGGGGGATGGAGACTGCTTAAAAGTCTCTCTCTCTCCCTTTCTCCTCCACACCTCTAAAAAAAGAAAAGCATATGAGAAACATTGCATCATTCAGTAAATATTAATTTCAGTAAATATTAATTTCCTTTCACTATACTTTTTAAGTATATTCTTTTAAGTACTATTTTGTAATAATTCTTTTTAAGATTTTTATTTATTCACTTGATAGAGAGAGAGAGCATAAGCAGGGGTAGGGAGGGTGAGGGTGAGGGAGAAGTAGGCCTTCTGCTGAGCAGGGAGCTCAATGCAGGGCTCAATCCTAGGACCCTGCGATCATGACCTAAGCCAAAGGCACATGCCCTTCAGGTACTATTTTTATGCATATGTGATATAAAGGTAGATTAAAAAATTGTACTCTGAGTGAAATGTATGTCCTATCTTGCATTATTTTGAAAAAAAAGGTTATTTTTAAAATTCACATAACACTAATCAATTACAACTCTTCAGGAAAATATTTGGAAATAATTTTCATAGAGAAGTGTACAGTAATCTCGAATGATTCTCATTACAGCCACAAAATTGATAAAATGGTTAAACAATGGCTCAAATTTTCTAAAGTGCATTTTGTAATGGCAAATTCAGACACTTATTAAGTTTTATAACCTTCCTCAGTATGACTGAAAAAAAAAACTATATCAGTTTGTTTAGAAAAAGAGGATTACTTAGAAGGTGATGATAGTAGTTATATGCACGCATCTGAATGAAATGGATCAAGTAACAAACTCTTTTCCCAAAACTTTCTATTTTTTTCTTATCTTTAAGGCCTATTTTTATAGGAAATTATTCTCATTCAGTAAATTTGTAAGTGTTTCACTAAAATATGGTTATACCAGAAAATAATTTCATAGTTATATATAGAACATGTTCTCAGTTTTAAGTTTTAATCATAGATTTTAAAAGCTCAGTTCACCAAAATGTATCATTTTCTAATATTAATAAATGAAGGCTTTATAGGATTAAAACATCATTTACTTAGCCACTTGTACTGAAGTGTTTTAAAAAATATTCTGTGTATGCCCATAGAACAAGACACATATGGTCATCACATACATGGATAACTAAATCAATCAAAAATTCTCCTACTACAAAATAACAATCACACCACAGAAATAACAAAAAATCATAAAAGAATATTATGAAAAACTATATGCTAACAAATTGGACACCTAGAAGAAATAAATTTCTAGAAACATATAAACTACTAAAACTGAAACAGGAAGAAACAGAAAACTTGAATAGACCAATAACCAGAAAAGAAATTGAGTCATTAATCAAAAAACTCCCAAAAATAAAAGTTCAGGACAATATGGCTTCACGGGAAAATTCTACCAAACATTTAAAGGAGAATTAATTCCTAGTCTTCTTAAACTATTTCAAAAAAATAGAAAAGGAAAGAAAACTTACAAATTAATTCTAAATGAGGCCAGCATGACCCTGATATCAAAAACAAATAAATTGTCTTTCTCCAAGAAACAAACTGAGGGCTTCAGAGGGGAGGGGGGTGAGGGAATGGGATGGGCTGGTGATGGGTAGTGGGGAGGTCATGTATTGCATGGTGCACTGGGTGTTGTACGCAACTAATGAATCATCGAACTTTACATCAAGAACCAGGGATGTACTGTATGGCGACTAACATAATATAATACAAAAATATTTTTAAAAAAATCAAATAAGACATCACTAAAAAAGAAAATGACAGACCAATATCCCTGATGAACCCTGACACAAAATTCTCAATAAAATACCAGCAAATGGAATTCAAAAATACATTTTAAAAAATCATTCACCACAGTCAAGTGGGATTTATTCCTGGGGTGCAAAGGTGGTTCAGTATTCACAAATGAATCAATGTGATGCATCATATCAATAAGAGAATGGATAAGAACCATATGATTATTTCAACAGACAGAAAAAAAATTTGACAAAGTACAGCATTCATTCATGATAAAAACCCTCAACAAAGTAGGTTTAGAGGGAACATAACTCAACATGATAAAGGCCATATCTGAAAAACCCACAGCTAACATCATCCAGAGACCTTTTCCCCTAAGGTCAGGAACAAGACAAAGATGTCTACTCTCACCACTTTTATTCAACATAGTTCTTGAAGTCCTAGCCACAGTAATCAGACAACAAAAAGAAATAACAGTATCCAAATTAGTAAGGAAGAAGTAAAACTTTCACTATTTGCAGATGACATGATACTATATATAGAAAACCTGATAGTCTCCACCAAAAACTGCTAGAAATGATAAACAAATTCAGCAAAGTTGCAGGATACAAAATCAATGTGCAGAAATCTGTTGCATTTCTACAAACCAATAATGAAGCAGCAGGAAAAGAAATTAAGAAAATAATCCCACTGGGGCACCTGGGTGGCACAGCGGTTAAGCGTCTGCCTTCGGCTCAGGGCGTGATCCCGGCGTTATGGGAAGCAGGAAAAGAAATTAAGAAAATAATCCCACTGGGGCACCTGGGTGGCATAGCGGTTAAGCGTCTGCCTTCGGCTCAGGGTGTGATCCCGGCGTTATGGGATCGAGCCCCACATCAGGCTCCTCCACTATGAGCCTGCTTCTTCCTATCCCGCTCCCCCTGCTTGTGTTCCCTCTCTCGCTGGCTGTCTCTATCTCTGTCAAATAAATAAAAAATAAAATCTTTAAAAAAAAAGAAAATAATCCCACTTACAATTGCACCAAAAATAATACAACATTTGCATGATTGAGCACCAAAGTAAGAATGAAATTGTGAAGAAGATGAGCCTTCCATCCAGCCTAGCAATTTTATGGGTGGGTATTAAAGAAGACACTTGTGATAAGCATGGGTGTTGTGCATAAGTGATGAATCACTAAATTCTACACTTGAAATGAATATTACACTTTACGTTAACTAACTGAAATTTAAATAAAAACTTGAAACCACACACACACACACACCACAAACCCACGATGAGATATCTCCTCACACCTATTAGAATGGCTAAATCAAAAGAAAAAAAAAAGTCTTAGTGAGGATGTGGAGAAAAAGGAACCATCATGCAGTGTTGGTAGGAATGCAAACTGGTGCAGCCACTGTGGACAAAGCTATGGAGTTTCCTCAAAAAATTAAAAATAGAACTACCATATGATCCAGTAATTCCACTACTGGGTATTATGGAGAGAATACAAAAGTACTAATTTGAAAAGATACATGCATCCCTATGTTTACTGCAGCATTATCCACAATACCCAAATTATGGAAACATAAAGAGCATCATGCTAACCGAAATAAGTTAGAGAAGGACAAATACCATATGATTTCACTCACATGTGGAATTTAAGAAACGATAAAGAGAAAAAAAATTATAGAAAGGGACAAATCAAGAAACATACTTTTAGAGAACAAACTTATGCTCACCAGAGAGGTAGGGGAGAGATGGGTTAAACAGATGATGGGGATAAAGGAGTGTACTTATCCTAATGAGCATATAGAATTGTTAGGAAATACTCAGTTTAACTGAAAAAAAAAAAAACATTGTGTTTTGATGGGTATATCCTTNAAAACCATTGTGTTTTGATGGGTATATCCTTTCCATTTTTTATATAACTTCTAAATATTTTACATTCTTATGAAAATTAAAGATTGCTTTCTAACTCATGAATTTTATTAACTTTTATACAAAATTGATGATGTATCAGTCAGCATNTTAAAGATTGCTTTCTAACTCATGAATTTTATTAACTTTTATACAAAATTGATGATGTATCAGTCAGCATCTCAGGAAGCATGAACTGACAGAATATAGTCTTACAAATTGGTAATCTGCCATTTAAGAACCAAAACGTCCAAACGGGAATACTGAGGGACCATGTCATAATTGTGGGAAGCTGCTATCACACCTAGCACTTGAGAACAAAGAGAACAGTTAGAAATTATTAAAACTGTACAATTTGAAGGAGCATCCCTACTGCGCTGAGAGTCAGACTACTGAGGGGGGGAAGGTGTGGTTGGCACAGGTATCTCTGAGGGGTGTGATGGGGCTGATTGGGTAGAAAACTGACTGGAATCAACTCTGCTGGTGACAAGGATGGAGCAGGAAGCAAAGGGAAAGGAATGTGTCTCTTCCTTCTCCATCAATCCACTGTACCTTTAGAGCCCTCAACTGACAAAACCTCAACAAGAAGCCAGCATCAAATTAAGAAAAACATCAGAAGACAGGTCTGAAGCTGAGAGACAGCAGTTAATAAGCAGCAGAACTGGAAAGCAACTACTAATTTCTAACATTTATCAGATTTCAAGAATTCATAATAGAATATAAAGTAAATCGGACAATGAAAAATTAAAGCATATGAGTATAGTAGGTTGGGTTCCCTGAAAAGTTGAATCAGAAATGGCCTTTAGTGTGCAAAATGTTAAGGACCACACTTCAAATCAAAACTTGTTCAAGGGAAGAAAAGAAAATAGGAGAGGGTAGAGAGAAATTGAGTTGAGATACACCCTTAGGCAACTCCAGAGCAAGCTTTGGAACTAGCATTACCTTTCAGTTGTCCCAAGTCAGGTCATGATGGACACATCTTTAAACTCTCTTAGTCAGTCATTAGATGTGGTCTATCTTCAGAAAGGATGTTACCTTATGCAATCTCTGGCACTGAGGCAAGCCCTCAGAAGGCCAAAGATTTCTGGCTGCCTGCCTACACTGCCCCAACAATTGAGGCAACAGTCCCTCATTGGAGGATCTAAGTAACACCCTTCGTGTCCAAGAAGTCAGAATTAACTACTGAAGTTATTTGTAATTACTCCATCTATGAAAGAAATATAAGGATTTGGATATGGCTGGTAGAGGCTACATATAAAAATGGCGGCAACACCAAAATCTGGGAAGGATGAAGAGAAACCGAATCACTCATGCATTGTTTGTAGGAATGTAAAATGCTGCAGCCACAATGGAAAATTTTGGTATTTCTTTATAAAGCTTAACATGCAATTACTATATTATCCAGCAAATACACTTGGGCATTTATCTCAGAGAAATAAAAACTTCTGTTCAAATAAATACCTCTACAAGAAACTGCAGCAACTTTATTTGTAAAAGCCAAAGCCTGAAATCATTCCAGATGTACCTTAACAGGTGGACAGTTAAACAAACTGGTAAATGTAAACCATGTAATACTTGTCAGCAATAAAAAAGAATGAACTATTATTACACACACCCATATAGTTAAATCTCCAAGGACTTACGCGGAGTGTAAAAAAAAAAAAAAAAGCAACTCCAAAAGCTTACATACCATAAGATTCCATTTATGCAGCATTTTTAAATGAAAACATTTTGGAAATGGAAGACAGTTGAGTGTTTGCCAATGGTTAGGGACCAAGGGCATAGAGGTGTCAGAAGGGGGTAAATAATGGTTATAAAAGGACAACATGGAGATCACCGTGGTCTTGGGTCTGTTCAGTGTCTTAACTGACGAGGGCTACATAAACTTACACAGGTGATAAAATTAGGCAGAACTTATTGCACACACATACATATGTGAATACAAGTAAATCTGGAGAATTTCTAATATGATTGGTAGATTACATCAATACCCTGGTTGAGATATTGTAAGTTTGAACAATATTATCATTGAGGGGACAAAAATGTATGAGGGATCTCTCTGCACATTTTCTTACTACTGTATGTGAATTTACAATTATCTCAATAATAACTTCAATTTAAAAAATCTAACAGAATGCGGGCACCTGGGTGGCTCAGCTGGTTAAGCATCTACCTTTGGCTTAGGTCGTGATCCCAGGGTCCTGGGACTGAGCCCTGCATCGGGCTCCCTGCTCAGCGGAGAGCCTGCTTCTCCTTCTCTCTCTGCTGCTCCCCCTACTTGTGCACTCTCTCTCTCTCTGTCAAACAAATAAATAAAATCTTGAAAAAAAACCTCACAGAATTATATAGATAACAATGCTTATATTTAGACATGAGAAAACCACTGTGAGAGTAGGAATAAAGAAGACATTAGGTCTTAGGCATTAAGTCATTTGTTTGATAGGCAGAAGCAAAAACACACAATACACACTTGGGCACCACAGCTGGTACATACCATTACAAAGACAGATTTTCTCCCCTACTTCTTGGATGCGGCCATCAACTCCTCTTGGAATCTGATTCTTCTTTGGCTTATTCATCTTCTTTCTTCTAGAATTTAGCCCTGTTACTTGCATACAGTTCCTGATAAGGAAGTGTTTGCTGATTAAATGTGTGATTTAATTAATAAGTTTACTGATAGAGGACAATGTACAAATTGTATAAGACTGAAAATAGTTGAGTATCTTTTATAGTTAGGAAAGTTAATAGCACAAGAAAGATTGTAAACAAAAGTTTGATTGCAGATTACTGGACATGCTGAAAATTAATTTGAATTACACTTTTGATTGATGAGGTAGAGGTTTCCATTGGAAATTTTAGAAAAAAGGATATTATACATCTCTCTAGATGTATGCACAGGAAGAATAAATTCAGCCTGCTTAGATTTGCTTTCCCTAGATTTCTGATCCAAATTTATACCTTTATCATCTACACTGTTGTCTAGGACTCTGGAGGCATTTTTCAATCCTCCTTCTTTCTTACTAAATATATCAGATTGGTCTACAACCTCTTCTTGACATCACTTTCGAATTGTTTCTTTTCTCTATCCCTACTGTCACTATTCTAATTTTGTTCACATTATCTCTCACCTAAACTAGAGCAATTGTCTCCAAACTGGTATGCCTGTTGGTAATCTCCTCAGCTTCAAATCCATCTGTTGTATGGCCAAAAGAATTAGTTTTCTAAAACACAGATCTAACCAAGTTATACTACTGTTCAGAGAGTTTCAATATCATTTCCTCTCATGAAAATGTATCAGGCATTTTACAGAAGGAAGTATTCATTTTTGGTTAAGTTGGTCTCTATCACTTTAGTATTAATGATATTCAATATCTTAACTGTATGCTAAAAACTGTCATTTGTTTAG
>NC_048225.1:112409928-112419521 GCF_002007445.2 Ailuropoda melanoleuca
CATTGTGTTTTGATGGGTATATCCTTTCCATTTTTTATATAACTTCTAAATATTTTACATTCTTATGAAAATTAAAGATTGCTTTCTAACTCATGAATTTTATTAACTTTTATACAAAATTGATGATGTATCAGTCAGCATCTCAGGAAGCATGAACTGACAGAATATAGTCTTACAAATTGGTAATCTGCCATTTAAGAACCAAAACGTCCAAACGGGAATACTGAGGGACCATGTCATAATTGTGGGAAGCTGCTATCACACCTAGCACTTGAGAACAAAGAGAACAGTTAGAAATTATTAAAACTGTACAATTTGAAGGAGCATCCCTACTGCGCTGAGAGTCAGACTACTGAGGGGGGGAAGGTGTGGTTGGCACAGGTATCTCTGAGGGGTGTGATGGGGCTGATTGGGTAGAAAACTGACTGGAATCAACTCTGCTGGTGACAAGGATGGAGCAGGAAGCAAAGGGAAAGGAATGTGTCTCTTCCTTCTCCATCAATCCACTGTACCTTTAGAGCCCTCAACTGACATAACCTCAACAAGAAGCCAGCATCATATTAAGAAAAACATCAGAAGACAGGTCTGAAGCTGAGAGACAGCAGTTAATAAGCAGCAGAACTGGAAAGCAACTACTAATTTCTAACATTTATCAGATTTCAAGAATTCATAATAGAATATAAAGTAAATCGGACAATGAAAAATTAAAGCATATGAGTATAGTAGGTTGGGTTCCCTGAAAAGTTGAATCAGAAATGGCCTTTAGTGTGCAAAATGTTAAGGACCACACTTCAAATCAAAACTTGTTCAAGGGAAGAAAAGAAAATAGGAGAGGGTAGAGAGAAATTGAGTTGAGATACACCCTTAGGCAACTCCAGAGCAAGCTTTGGAACTAGCATTACCTTTCAGTTGTCCCAAGTCAGGTCATGATGGACACATCTTTAAACTCTCTTAGTCAGTCATTAGATGTGGTCTATCTTCAGAAAGGATGTTACCTTATGCAATCTCTGGCACTGAGGCAAGCCCTCAGAAGGCCAAAGATTTCTGGCTGCCTGCCTACACTGCCCCAACAATTGAGGCAACAGTCCCTCATTGGAGGATCTAAGTAACACCCTTCGTGTCCAAGAAGTCAGAATTAACTACTGAAGTTATTTGTAATTACTCCATCTATGAAAGAAATATAAGGATTTGGATATGGCTGGTAGAGGCTACATATAAAAATGGCGGCAACACCAAAATCTGGGAAGGATGAAGAGAAACCGAATCACTCATGCATTGTTTGTAGGAATGTAAAATGTTGCAGCCACAATGGAAAATTTTGGTATTTCTTTATAAAGCTTAACATGCAATTACTATATAATCCAGCAAATACACTTGGGCATTTATCTCAGAGAAATAAAAACTTCTGTTCAAATAAATACCTCTACAAGAAACTGCAGCAACTTTATTTGTAAAAGCCAAAGCCTGAAATCATTCCAGATGTACCTTAACAGGTGGACAGTTAAACAAACTGGTAAATGTAAACCATGTAATACTTGTCAGCAATAAAAAAGAATGAACTATTATTACACACACCCATATAGTTAAATCTCCAAGGACTTACGCGGAGTGTAAAAAAAAAAAAAAAGCCAACTCCAAAAGCTTACATACCATAAGATTCCATTTATGCAGCATTTTTAAATGAAAACATTTTGGAAATGGAAGACAGTTGAGTGTTTGCCAATGGTTAGGGACCAAGGGCATAGAGGTGTCAGAAGGGGGTAAATAATGGTTATAAAAGGACAACATGGAGATCACCGTGGTCTTGGGTCTGTTCAGTGTCTTAACTGACGAGGGCTACATAAACTTACACAGGTGATAAAATTAGGCAGAACTTATTGCACACACATACATATGTGAATACAAGTAAATCTGGAGAATTTCTAATATGATTGGTAGATTACATCAATACCCTGGTTGAGATATTGTAAGTTTGAACAATATTATCATTGAGGGGACAAAAATGTATGAGGGATCTCTCTGCACATTTTCTTACTACTGTATGTGAATTTACAATTATCTCAATAATAACTTCAATTTAAAAAATCTAACAGAATGCGGGCACCTGGGTGGCTCAGCTGGTTAAGCATCTACCTTTGGCTTAGGTCGTGATCCCAGGGTCCTGGGACTGAGCCCTGCATCGGGCTCCCTGCTCAGCGGAGAGCCTGCTTCTCCTTCTCTCTCTGCTGCTCCCCCTACTTGTGCACTCTCTCTCTCTCTGTCAAACAAATAAATAAAATCTTGAAAAAAAACCTCACAGAATTATATAGATAACAATGCTTATATTTAGACATGAGAAAACCACTGTGAGAGTAGGAATAAAGAAGACATTAGGTCTTAGGCATTAAGTCATTTGTTTGATAGGCAGAAGCAAAAACACACAATACACACTTGGGCACCACAGCTGGTACATACCATTACAAAGACAGATTTTCTCCCCTACTTCTTGGATGCGGCCGTCAACTCCTCTTGGAATCTGATTCTTCTTTGGCTTATTCATCTTCTTTCTTCTAGAATTTAGCCCTGTTACTTGCATACAGTTCCTGATAAGGAAGTGTTTGCTGATTAAATGTGTGATTTAATTAATAAGTTTACTGATAGAGGACAATGTACAAATTGTATAAGACTGAAAATAGTTGAGTATCTTTTATAGTTAGGAAAGTTAATAGCACAAGAAAGATTGTAAACAAAAGTTTGATTGCAGATTACTGGACATGCTGAAAATTAATTTGAATTACACTTTTGATTGATGAGGTAGAGGTTTCCATTGGAAATTTTAGAAAAAAGGATATTATACATCTCTCTAGATGTATGCACAGGAAGAATAAATTCAGCCTGCTTAGATTTGCTTTCCCTAGATTTCTGGTCCAAATTTATACCTTTATCATCTACACTGTTGTCTAGGACTCTGGAGGCATTTTTCAATCCTCCTTCTTTCTTACTAAATATATCAGATTGGTCTACAACCTCTTCTTGACATCACTTTCGAATTGTTTCTTTTCTCTATCCCTACTGTCACTATTCTAATTTTGTTCACATTATCTCTCACCTAAACTAGAGCAATTGTCTCCAAACTGGTATGCCTGTTGGTAATCTCCTCAGCTTCAAATCCATCTGTTGTATGGCCAAAAGAATTAGTTTTCTAAAACACAGATCTAACCAAGTTATACTACTGTTCAGAGAGTTTCAATATCATTTCCTCTCATGAAAATGTATCAGGCATTTTACAGAAGGAAGTATTCATTTTTGGTTAAGTTGGTCTCTATCACTTTAGTATTAATGATATTCAATATCTTAACTGTATGCTAAAAACTGTCATTTGTTTAGTACGTCCCACCATCTTCAAAAATACATGCTTTGATTTTCTGATTATATTGGTGTTGACTGTTTTTCAAATGTTATTGTATTCTTCAGAACTGACCTCAAAATAAACTTTAATTATTCTCCTTTTAAAATTCATTCCTTCTAAAACTCTTTGTTTATATATTACTTCTATATAGCACAAACACAGTTTAAGCCTTTTCTTTTTCTTCAAGTTTTTATTTAAATACCAAGTTAGGTAACTAACACACAGTGTATTATTAGTTTCAGGTGTAGAATTTAATGATTCATCACCTGCACACAACACCCGGTGCTAATCATAAGTGCCCTTCTTCAGTTTAACTCTTAATAAATGCTATACTTTATTTTTGTAAAACCTTGAGAGCAGAGACCATGTCTTACTCATTTAGCATTTGAAGAAAGTCTAACATTCACTGAATTGAACGTAATAGAATTCATTCATTTTTTAAAATAATTTATGAAACACCTACAATTCTACATCACATACCTGTACATTGCAGATATTAGAGAGTGGACAATCAATAAAGGATAAAAAGTTCCTTCCTTCATCTAGTATTCATTCTAGTGGGAGAGACAAACAATAATGAATGAACATGTACTAATAGGTCAGACTGAAAAGGGCTCTTAAGGGAATAAATAGAGAATATTAAATTGAATTCATTAAAAATTATCAAGAGTTAAAACATTTTTCTACAAAAGTCAAGTTGACGTCTTCATATTTCTGGGACTGTGTTCTAAATTGTGTCTAGTATTGAAAGTGATAGAACTATCACAAATTCTGTGACTGTTGGGGATTTTTAAAGAGATGTTTCAAAGGGATAAAGAAATCAGGAATCTTACTGATAAAATGGCATAATGCAGCAGACCACCAGATAATAATGTTCTTTTCCTATTTATGGCAATGCCTTTCGCATTTAGAATACCATATGAAAATCATGATCAAGTTATCTTCAGAATTTCTACCTCATATTGCTATAATTACACTGTTAGATTAAAAATAGAATGATTGCAAATTCAGGGGCTATGGGAAGAAAGTTTTCAAGATATCAAAAGTTAAGAAAAGAAATACACTTGGTGATATAAAACTGTATCAGCGTAAGAGAGCAGAATTCAAGGTTCCTAACCTTCCCTCCTCCCAGACATACCTAATATGCAGCTATGCATGGATCACGCCCCTCCAGTGAAAACTCAGAAACTAGTTGAGTGACTCTTACACATCAGGAGAATGAGAAAATACTCACATCAAAACAGGTAGGAAAGGCAAAACACACTTCACCATAAACCCCACCCCTGGCACAGCACTGTAGAATCAGAAGGGAATCCCCAACTCCCAGTTTCTCCCCGAGGAGTAAAGAATTGGGACTGCATATCTAGTTGTCCCAACTTTTTTTTTTTTAAGTAGGCTCCAGTGTGGGCTGAACCCACAACCCCGAGACAAAGACTAACTGAGCCACCCAGGTGCCCCTAGGGTCCCAACTTTCACAGCTGCTACCTAAGGGCCTGGCTCACAAATCACCTAGTTTGTAGAGCCAACAAGGCTTGGCACTTGTGAGTCCCTCAGGGTCAAACTAAACAAAGACGTAATTTTTAAATGGGCACATGAAAACTTTCTGTAGCTATTTCTCTGTGCTGAGCCCAGAGGGAGCAGGCTAAAAACCAAATAGACAGTTTCTCCCTAGAAGGGGTCTGAATACATGTTTTCCCAGCTGATGCCCAAGGTTGGGCTTTTAATCAACCTGCATTAGGGAGCTAGTCAGGATCCTCCTGGGGGCCAGAAAGAACTGGTGGGCACTTCCCCCTGCCTTTTCCTCCCATTTACTCCAAAAATAAAACCAAATCTGCTTCTCTCTGGAAGCTTCTCCATAAATCTAGTGCCCCAAAATTTAAGGTGGTCACCTGAGGGCCTTGCTCCCAAATCACCAAGATCTGAGAGCTGATGGGGTTTACTGTTCATAAGTCCCTGAGGACCATATTAAACAAAGAAGTTTTAACAAATTTAAAATATTGAAACCTTAAGCTTCTCTTCCAATCACAATGATATGAAACTAGAAATCAATAATGGAAGGAAATTGGAAAATTCACAAGTATGTGGAGATTTAACAACATACCCTTGAATAAATGATGGGGTGAGGAAGAAATCAAAGTGAAATCAAAAATATAACTTGAGAAAAAAAATTGAAACACACTATACCAATACCTATGGAATTCAGTAAAAGCAGTTCTAACAGGGCAGTTTATAGCAACAAACACTATACTAAGAAAAAAAAAAAGAAAGAAATCTCAAGTAAACAACCTAACTTTATACCTCAAGGAACTAGAAAAAGAAGAATAAGCTCAGAATTAATAGAAAGAAGGAAATAACAAAGATCAGAGCAGAAATAAATGAACTAAAGACTAGAAAGACAATAGAAAAGGTCAAAAAAACTAAGAACTTTTTTTTTAAAGATAAATGAAATTGACACCTTTATCTGGACTAAGAAAGAAGAGTCAAAACCATCAGAAAGAGGAGACATTACAACTGATACAACAGAAATATGAAACTACAAAGCAAAGGAAGCATTTGACAAAATTCAATGTCTTTTCACAGTAGAACTCCCAATAAAGTGGGTACAGAGGGAACATGCCTCAACATAATAAAGGCCAGAAAATGGTGAAAAGCTGAAAGCTTTTCCTCTAAGATCAGAAACAAAACAAGGATGTCCATTCTCACCACTTTATTCAACATGGTATTGTAAGTCCTAACCAGAGTGATTAGGCAATAAAAAGAACTTTGTAAAAGGTATCCATCTCAGAATGGAAGAAGTAAAATTGCGTTTGTTTTCAGATGGCATGATATTATATATAGAAACACCTAAAGACTCCATCAAAAAACCTTTAGAAGTAAAGAATTCAGTAAAGTTGTAGGATACAAAATCAATATATAAAAATCAGTGTTTTTATACACTAAGAACAAACTATCAGAAAGAAAGACTTATAAAAACACTCCCATTTATAATAGCATAGAAAAATAAAACATTTAAGAATAAATTTAACCAAGGAGGGAATCATTTTACAATGTATACATTTATCAAATCATCATGTTGCACACTTTAAATACATCACAATTTTGTCAATTATATACCCCAGTAAAGCTCGAAACAACTTTATATCAAATTATTTATGTTTTTACCTTTGTTTTATTTTCATGTTTTTGTTTCAGACAGAAAAATTCACTAAAGAAAGATTTTGGGGTAACTAATAATATTTTTTTATTTCAAGTTTTTATGTAAATTCTAGTTAGTTGACATACATAGTAAAATTGGCTTCAGATTTAGAATTTAGTGATTTGTCACTTATATATAACACCCAGCACTCATCACAAGTGCCCTCCTTAATACCCATCACTCATTTAGCCCATCCCCTGTCCACCTCCCCAATAATTTGCATTTTTTAGAATATTTAGGTGCTACTAGAATGAATAGCATAGCTATTAATTTTTAAAGTGTCTGTTTTCTAATACCACAATATATGTGTAATAAACCACATTTGGGGATTAAAACAACAACCATGTATTTATCCCTGTAAATGCACAGATTTTGGCTCCAACAGCTTGACAGTTTTTGTGGTCTCTGTAAGACTCAATCACATATGTAGAATGGTCTTGACCAGGAATGACTTAGCTTGTTCCACAAGTTTCTCATACTTCAGAAGGCTTTTGTGAGCTTATCCTCATGATGGAAGCAGAATTCTAGGACAGAGAGCAGAATTTGCAAGTCCTCTAAGGCACATTATAATCTATAACATTCTATTGACTAAAAAACCAAAGGCCACTCAACTTCAGAGGGGAACACAGAGTCTCCCTCTCTTGGTGGGAGAAGATGTGAACTCATTTTCAAAAATATGAGTATAGGAAAAATACAGAGTTGGGGTGATTTTTTTCCCATCAGTTCACCACAAAATGTTTAGAAAATAGCCAAACTACCAAATAGCTGTCTATCACTTCAGAATCAAAATGTAAAATAATTTGGAGAATTTTTTTCCCTTTGTTAATAAAAAACTAAGATAACTATTTTTACTATTTAAATAAGTCATACTTAATTAAGTGGTCCCATATGGTATGAAGATTATACCTCTCTAATTAAATTTCATACCAATTAGCATATTAATGCAGAAACCAATAATACATGTGTCTGTGAATAAAAATGTATCCCATATATGTCTTTTCCCTAAAGTGTAAAACTTAAAACAATTAGATGATATTTAAAATTGAACATAGGTGCAGCACAGAAGGGCTTATGAATCCCAATTCAATACTCTACCATTTTGGTTCCCATAATGTCAGTGCATGATGATGCTATTTACAAAAAATTGTAAAATATAATGGCTGTGATTAGCTATGTATATATAATTCGTGAGGACAGTTTGCAAACATTTTTGGTGTATGAAGCAAATCTATTTTTCTTTTGCATTTTTACAATAACTATTCTGAAATAATTTTTAATTTTGTTTGTTTTAAAAGAATCAAATTTAGATTTGCATATCATTAACCATACTTAAGTAATGTATTTCCTTAAATATGCTGTGGGTCAAGAAGATCAGTGATTTACTTATCATTTTCAGTTATCTCAACAGTGTCTGATACGCATTTAAGAACAAGTGGAGTACTAAAATAACCTATGGTACTGTTGCTCCATAGGAAGAAATTTTAAGTGGCTAACACTAATTTTATAGAAAAATTCAGTATAAAGAGTGCCTAGGTGGCTCAGTCAGTTAAGCATCCGTCTTCAGCTCAGGTCATGATCTGAGGGTCCTGTGATCGAGCCCTTCATCAGGCTCCCTGCTCAGAAGGGAGTAGGCTAGTCCCTCTGTCCCTTCCCCTGCTGGTTCTCTCTCTCAAATAAATAAATAAAATCGTAAGAAGAAGGGGGGGGTAAACAGAAGGGGAAATGAACCATGAGAGACTATGGACTCTGGAAAACAAACTGAGGGCTTCAGAGCGGAGGGGGGTGGGGGAATGGGATAGACTGGTGATGGGTATTAAGAAGGGCACGTATTGCATGGTGCACTGGGTATTATAAGCAAGTAATGAATCATGGAACTTTACATCAAAACTAGGGATGTACTATACGGTGACTAACATAATATAATAAAAAAATTATTATACAAAAATAAAATAAAATAAAATCTTAAAAAAATTTAAAAATTAAAAGATTCAGTATGAAGAACAATCTACCAAACAAGTCCAACTAAGATACATCAGGCTTCTAACCATTTCCCTTATTAAATTCATTTGAGATGAAATTTCTTTCATTTTGAAATGTTAAAATGTTACAATTTTTAAAACTAGAATTAAAATGAATGTGTTATTAAAGAGGTCTAAAGTAATCAGGGTCTTATTTGGAGATGGTTTGGAGGACAGACTGGAAGCACCGATAGGAGGCAAAAGCTCAAATAATTAAATCTGTGACCCATTAAGAGGGAGCAAAGATAGGAAGGAATTAAAGATGACTGATAATTCTGGTTACGGGTAGGAGAAATAAGGAATTAGTGATGGATACCTAACTGGAAGGCTAGAAGACCAGAATATCCATCGTGAATCATCAAAATATCTTTCCTATTATGCTTATTTCTCTACTACTAATGAAAATATGCCACTCTCCTATGATTCAAGTTTGTTAAACTATTTTGAGACTACTTCTCAGCCAATCAAAGACATTCTCCTGAATCACAGGTATTATGTTAGGACTGAGTAACTGAAGGAATGTACCACAAAAGTGGTGTGATTTTGAGCTGGGTTCTACAACCCTCATTCCCAACCCTTCACCCTACATAACCTCTATGGCAAGTGTTCCTAGTTGTCAATATTCCTCTTAAAATGAGAATCTAGGTAATAATTAGTTTAGAGGAAGTCTAAAAATGTCTCAATAGTTACATGAGAATTTAGGGCTATATATCTACATATACAAAAAAATAGCATGTTTTTTACTATTTGACTTATAAACTTATTCAGGACACTAGAATTTACAATCTCCAAAATAAGTGCAAATATTTATCTAATATCTTTTTTCATTTAAGCTATTTGTAAAGAATGAAAACGTGCTGAAATAAACTAGAACTCAAAGATTATTAAAGGATTTAGCTATGTTTCAAACTAATGTAAATAGTAATAACACTTTTCATTATGGACAACATGAATCACACTAAGTCAAATATTTTACCAAAAAAAAAAAAAA
>NC_048225.1:112427957-112445579 GCF_002007445.2 Ailuropoda melanoleuca
TGAGTACCTGGCCTGGGGCAATTAGGGCAGGAGACAGTGGTCCTGGAGTCTAAAAGCTGACTGATAAGGGATGCCATTGGGGTATGAACTTAATCAGATGCTCTAGCCAGAGCCTCAAAACTGGGTCAGTACAATACTTAAAAACAACAACAACAAAAACAAATATCATATATCAAATGATTATCCAAATAAAATGACAGACAACAGTCCCCAATTTTGAATACTGGGAATACACTACAGAGATTAAATGAAAAGTGTTGAAAGTGATTTAATAGATTATAAGATAAAACCTAAAAAATGAACAAAATACATGTTTCGATCTGAATAAATGTTTTAGAAATTACAGATCCCCTCTCCAAGCAAAAAGAAATATGATCATGTAGCTATTCCAAAAGGTTATTCATGACAAATAACAAGAATCCATAATTTTCTCAAATATTATATCCTTCTCACTTTATAAAACACTGTGAAGCTAAAATATACTTTAATCTGATTTAAATAGGCGTGTCTGGGTGGCTCAGTCAGTTAAGCCTCTGCCTTTGGTTTGGGTCCTGGGATTGAGCCCCACATTGGGCTCCCTGAGCAGGGAGCCTGCTTCTCCCTCTGCCCTTCCCCCCAGCTCATCTTTTCTCTCTCTCCCTCTCTCTCAAATAAATAAATAAAATCTTAAAAAAAATAATCTGACTTAAATATACCATGTGTGGCCAAAGCTAAAAATCAAAACTAACTTCTAGTTAATAGTCTATTTATTTTAGATCAAGTTGACTGAAGTACATTTTACGCCAATTAAAATGCATCCATTTTAAATGTACATTTTAACAAGCTTTGACAAATTCAAACACCTGTGTAACCACCACAACATTAAAATAAAGAACATTCCATCACCTCCAAAAGTCCCCTGAGTGCCATCACAATCAAACTTTCCACACCTCCCGGCCCAGGTAACCAATCACACGTGTGGTTTGTTTTCTTCCCGGGGAGGGGGGAGGTTTGGGTTTTTTTCACTGTGGATTAGACTTATCTTTCCTAGAATTTCTTATAAATGAAATAATTCCACATATACTCTTTTGTGTCTGGATTCTTGCACTCAGCATGTTTTGACATTCACCCATGTTATTATATTAAAAAAAGTAAATTGTTTTTATTACTAAGTATATTCTATTAAATGGGTATACCTCAATTGGTTTGTCCATCTATCTATTGACGGATTTTTAAATTGTAACCAGCTTTTGGCTATAATGAATAAATCTGTTATAAACTTTTGTGTGCAAGTCTTTGCTTAAATGTAAGTTTTTGTTTCTCTTTGTAAATATCCAGTTATGAGATTGTTTGCTCATGTAATAAGACAATATTTAATAAGAAAATGGCAAACCGTTTTCCAAAATGGCTTCAACATCTTGTATTCCTACCATCGATATATAGTTGTTCGAATTGTTGGTTGTTCCTCATCATTGCTCCAAATAGTGTTTTGTTTTTGTTTTTTTATTTTGTTTGTTTTACTTTTGTTTTGTAATTTAAATTATTCCAGTAAATGTGTAGAGGTATCTAATAACGAATTTCACTTGTATTTCCCTCATGACTTTTGGCTTTGAACATCTTATCATGTGTTTAATGATCACTTATATTTCTTTTGTATTATTTCTGTTCAAGTATTTGCCCATTTTCTATTGAGTTACTCCATTTTTTCCTAATTATTAAATGCAAGAGTTTTCCATATATTCTGAATATTTTTTTTATTTTTTAAAAATATTTTATTTATTTGTTAGAGAGTGCGAGCACGCACGCACAAGCAGGGGGAGCTGCAGGCAGAGGGAGAAGCAGGCTCTCCGGTGAACAAGGAGCCAGATGTGGGACTCAGTCCCAGGACCCTGAGGATCATGACCTGAGCTGAACGCAGACACTTAACAGACTGAGCCACACAGGCGTCCCAAAATAAATATTTTTAGTAGTATGTTTTGCAAATATTTTCTCTCAGTCTGTGACTGGCTTTGAATTTTCTTAACAATGTCTTTCTAAGAGCAGACTTCTAATATTGTCAATTTTCTTTTCCTTTTATAGTCTGAGTTTTTATATCCTAAGAAATCTTTGCAATTCTTCTGAGGTGAAAGAGATTTTTCTAGGTTTTCTTCTAGAAATGTAATAGAGTTACTTTTATATTTAAATCTACGATTTCTTTAAATTATCCGGCTATGTTTAAACATGCTAAATTAAATTGCTAAATGGATAAAGGGATTAGAAAATGGTACAGAATTTGACAAATTTTGAAAGGTGAAACTGATTCCAAGTTTCACAATATCATTGGGACTCAGGATTAATATCCAAAAAAATATCTTAATAATCTTCACATCTTTACTCTTCCAATGTAACTCATTCACATAAGGAAAATGTTATTGCATAGAGTTTGCATTATGATTTGTAATTCAATAAATCCTAGCTCATGAAAAAAAAACAGTATGTTGGAGAAATAAATATGGTATCCAGAGAATGAATTCTATGGAGAAATAGAAAAAAAAAAAAAAGGAGTTTAAAGTACAGGTGAATCAGGGGTGCCTGGGTAGTGCAGTCGTTAAGCGTCTGCCTTCAGCTCAGGGCGTGATCCCGGTGTTCCAGGATGGAGTCCCACATCCGGCTTCTCTGCTGGGAGCCTGCTTCTTCCTCTCCCACTCCCCTGCTGTGTTCCCTCTCTCGCTGGCTGTCTCTCTGTCACATAAATTAAAAATCTTAAAAAAAAANGAGCCTGCTTCTTCCTCTCCCACTCCCCTGCTGTGTTCCCTCTCTCGCTGGCTGTCTCTCTGTCACACAAATTAAAAATCTTAAAAAAAATAAATAAAGTACAGGTGAATCAGGTATCTACCATTAATTATATTTACAATTTATTTTATGTGTAAATAGAAGCCAAAAAAAACAGATAAATTCAAATTTTCAGATGCTACAAATTAATTTCCCCTGATATTTACTTTTTAATAATGATTTAAGATAATCAAAACATTCTCACTTTGCTTAATTTCCCCATCTACGTATTTTTAACTATGTAAAATAGTATCAAATTTAAAGTTTTGAACAAATAAAAAACATTAGGAGGCTTAATAACTTAATCAATTCATTCACTAAGTATATATGGCATCCCTCAAATGTATCAAGCATTATTCCAGAGACAAGGCAAAAAGCAGTTAAAAGCAAATAAAGAAAAATCCCACAAATTCTATTCATCATGGAGCTTACATTCTAGATGATTCAGTGGCTCAAAATCTGTTCTTCAAATATGTCACGACTGATAAGACTTTTTAAAATAATTACTTGGCTTCATAAATATCTCATTGAAATATACGCCATTTTTCAATATAGAATATTTCAAAGCATTAATGCTAAAAATTGATAGCAATATCCTTAAAATCATTAATTACAAATCCAAAAATTGTAATCCATTCTTTGGTACCTAAAACAATTTAATTATAAAGTAAAAGTGCTGATATCAATTAAATTTTTTGATACATGAAAAGTAAGTAGTACTAATATAATGAAAAATTAAGATACATTTTATATTTTAACAGTACTGTCAATTCTGTTAAAAATGACAACCGTCCTCTTTTAATAACATGCATGAACAGAGGAAGATATTTCAAGATTTCTTAAACTTTCAGTGTGTTAAATTATCAATAAACAGTATATATATTTATATGGAAAGAGAGAGAGAGAGATGATAAGTAAATAACAGGTGGATCTGTATTTCTCTCCCAGTCAGATTTTTCTATATATATTTCTCTGATTTTTTGTTTTTATAGCATTTTTATTAACCAAAAAAAGCTACATATTTCCCTTCAAAATGTAATCCACATCAGAATGATGAATAAGATATATCCATTTCTATTTCTTTTTTAATGTTGACATATAACTGACATAACTTTGTGTAAGTTTAAAGTGTATGATGTATTAATTTGATGTATTTACATATTGCAATATGATTGCCATCATAGTGTTAGTTAACACGTCCATCATGTCACATAATTATCATTTCCTTTTGTGGTGAGAACATTTAATCTAGTCTTAGCAACTTTCAAGTATGTAATACAGTATTGTTAACTATAATGTCAATGCTATACATTAGGCCTCCAGAACTTACTCATCTTCTAACTGCAAGTTCACACTCTTTAACCAGCATCTTTCAAATTGCCTCCCAATCCAGCCCCTGTAACTGCCATTCTATTCTCTGTTTATACATTTCTACAAGTATTCATCTGTTGACAAACACTTAGGTTGCGTCTATATTGTGGCTATTGTGAATAATGCTGCAACAAACATGGGAGTACAGATATCTTTTTAATATCCTGTTGTCATTGCCTTTGGGTACATAGCCAGAGGTGGGATTCTGGATCATGCGGTAGTTCTATTTTTAATTTTTGAGGAACTGCAATACTCTTTATAGTCTTGGTTTGTTGCTTACATAATTTTTATGAAATTAAATAATATAGTCATATTTTCATGTAAGTCCACCAACCATATTCTATATTACTTTAGGGGCCACTTGGTAAAATGAGATCATTAGCATCTCTACTTTTTCACAAAATTTTTCCACCTTCCAACTTTTAGCAACTAATACTTTAACATAATGGAGATTTAGACTTTGGTGATTAATTTTTCATTGCTTCCACACGAATTTCTATTTGTGCTGCCTATTGTGCAAAGTATATAAAATGGAGAATGATAGTTTCACAAATATGAATCTTTAATGAGAGTATCAAGAAATCAAATCCTTTCATATTGTTTCAACAGAAAGTATTTGCATATTTCCCTATGTTTTCTATGGTTTTGATATAGTTCTGATTAATGGATAGATTAAAATCAAAATTATAGTTTAGTCCAGTGCTGAAATACCATTTTACATGATGAAATGTCTGCTTGAGTTTTATACCCATTATCAGTATTGGAACTTAAGGGTTTCAAAATCAATACTATTCTTTCAGGATAAAGTTTGTTAGTATTAGAGATCCTCTTCATTCATATATCACATTTTTAATAATAATAATTATGACTATAAAATACTTTGAAAGTTAAAAAGGAAAAGGAAATCTAGCACCAACCTTATCTGCATTTCTAGCAATAGGGTCTTATTATTAAATGGGATAAAATGATATTATATAGGTACTAAAAATGTCAGTTCATGAATAAATTCATTTGTTCATGAATAAAAAGAGGTGGGACAGAGACACAAGCTCACAGTGGTCTAAAATTCAAAACACCTGCTAGGGTCGTGCCATGTACTTTTTCTAAATAAGTTCAACATCAGGAGAGCTACAGAAGATTGGTTCTCCCAAAAAGTTGCTGTTGAGGCAGCTAACCATAATGAGCATAGAAATCTTCAGGGACATTAAGGGAAACTACTTATCCAGTTGATCAAATGCACCAGCATAAATGAAAGTAGTTTAAAATCTGAATGGTAGGGGCGCCTGGGTGGCACAGCGGTTAAGTGTCTGCCTTCGGCTCAGGACGTGATCACGGCGTTCTGGGATCGAGCCCCACATCAGGCTCCTCTGCTATGAGCCTGCTTCTTCCTCTCCCACTCCCCCTGCTTGTGTTCCCTCTCTCGCTGGCTGTCTCTATCTCTGTCGAATAAATAAATAAAAGCTTTAAAAAATAAATAAATAAAATAAATAAAAAAATAAATAAAATCTGAATGGTAATTCCACGTAAGACCAAAGTAAAATTTTATCCAGAAAGATTTCCTTGTCTTTAAGTTAATAAAATAAGACAAGATTTCCTTGTCTTTGAGGCAAAACAACATTTCTAAAGCTTTAAACAGAATTACTTTACAAACAGAAAAAATGACAGATGAATCCAGAATTTCAGAAAGGTTACAATGGAATCTTTCCAGCATCTATAGAAAATCATAAGGAAAAAAAAAAGGTGAAATAAAAAGAGAGAATACATCCTTGGTATCCATGAAAAGAGAAAATTATGGAAAATGAAATAGTTTCCTATGGGGACTGACGAATGCACAATTTTGAATCCATGCTGTTTCCTAGATATTAAAACTAAATATAGTACATCTGCTCTACTGCATCAGAGATAATATATCACAGTGTGAAGTTTCATGATGATTATGTGTATTCAGCTGGTTTTTTCCGGATATTGCTATTCCTTTGCTTTTTTCATTATCTGAGAGCAGGAAAGGCTGCTTTTAAGGAACTAGTGAGAAAAAAAAAAAAGTAAAGCAATCCAGGTGACACAATAATGAAATGTGCAGCAAAGTAAAAATCCCATGTTGGAAAGTGGGCTGCTTTTCAGACCCAGGACTGATTATGTTGTTGGATGACTAAATACTCAGGGTAGTTCACTCCAGCGGCTGAGGTGCAGTCCAAATCACTCATGCACCAGTTCAGCCATATGATATCATTTCTGCTTGATTTAAGAGAAACTACTAACCCAAACCCTTATTCTGGGTTAAAGTAATACAGATACAGCAGACAGAAGAGGGAAGCAAGGTATAACAGGTATACACATTTAGGGAAAAATGAATAGCAAAGAATTACTTGGTATTACAAAAATATGTTGCTATACTGTACCATGAAACCATCAACTACCCCAAACAGCATTAC
Organism: Ailuropoda melanoleuca; assembly: GCF_002007445.2. NCBI lineage: Eukaryota > Metazoa > Chordata > Mammalia > Carnivora > Ursidae > Ailuropoda > Ailuropoda melanoleuca. The sequence goes on from NC_048225.1 coordinate 112,434,551, forward strand.
AAAAACATTTAAAACTAAATGTTTGTTTCCTTCATGACTTATAAAAAGTAAAATAAGAGATTTTCTTTATGCCAACTTAACAAGGGGAGATTTAAAAAATAGTCCAAGTACTTAATCATAATATCACCAACTATTTTTAAGGAAAATAAATGCTTTAGAGACAATTGAGTAATGGAAATATGATATCAATTAACTTGCAAATTACATACAGTAAGCCTAGTTTTCTTACTCCAACAGACATATCCAAACCAGGAATTTTAAATTTCTGTGATCATGGACAAAGCTTATTATTAATGTGTTTTTCCTTTCCTTAGTCTCTACCATGAAATAGAATGCAAGGCTCATGCTGCGACTATGCAATATTGTTCCCTGCAAGAAACGATTTTGTTCTGCCTCAGAGGCAATATGTTTTTATGCTTAATTTTGCCCTGGGTAACCACAATGCTTGTTTATGTCCTTAAAATGCCTTTTAAAGAAATTGATTTCCATGAATCATCAATAAATCCTCCTTTTACAATCTAATTCTCTCGGTTATGAGTGGAGGAAAAATTTACATTTTCTTGCTCTATCATATGTTTATTAATCATGATTAAGTAATAACATTTAATCACGTAAAGAGATATGCAAATATATCTTTCTTCATATTTCAGCATTACTTTAATTATATGCTTTTATTTAAAGTTTTGTCACTAGCTTCAGATCAGTTTAGCTCTAAGTATAAAGAAATTACATTTACAGCATAATAAAGTTATGCAACTGAAATTTTTCTTTTGAACAAATAGAGGATAAAACAAAGCTGTGTTCGAAAGGGTGGGAGAAAGGGTCAGCTCCAATGGCTGTGGGGAGAAAGAAAACTTAAATCCACTATCTATCATTAATTGTTGACAACATTGTTATATTAATTTTTGTCGTGCACAAAATAGTGGAGCAATAGAAAATCTGTATGCCAGAGTAAATGATATAATAAAATCATCAAAACTTGCATTTTGAAATAAATTAAAGAGGTACCTTCAAGTAAAGTTGCCCATATCTAAGTAGACACAATCATTAGATATTTAGAAATATCAAAAAAAGGCTGAATGATGAGGAGGTTGTACATCAAAAATTTCCTTCTACTTAAAGGAAAGAAAATAATCCGAACTAATTAAAAAAATAGGTATTTTTTTTATTTTTAAAATGTGTTCAGTATTCATCTGAATATTAAATGTTTTCAAAGATATTTTAGTTTTGTCAAAAATGTATACGCTCATAAAAAATAAAGATATAACCACTGATGACTCACTTTTGAACATGCTACCAAGTATTATTATTCTTTATATTTTCACAAAAATCAATAAACTTACACATAGATGTAATTACCCTTTCAAAAAATGATGATACATACTGTTTTGTAAACTGTCTTTACTATTTATCAAATTTGCCATGGTAATTTTCCAACAGATATTTTCCTGCATCATTATTTATATTGTTTCAATAATATTCAAAATAATGTTTTTTTCTTAGCAATCTACTGATGAGCAATGCATTTTCCCTATTTTGCTATTAAAAATACTTTAAAACAAAACAAGTATTTAATATTTACTAAAGATCTGACTTTGCCCTATCTAATGACTGACTTCTATGGGCATACATTCAGCATTGTCATAACAAATAACAACTAGTTCTCCAAAACTTCAATTTCAAACATCACACTCACTGACCACCGTATTGCATGCTTCTAGCAAATGTTCTCCAGTGTTTTGGCCAGATAACATTTTAACCCCACCAAGATTTAAAATCCACTGATCTCCTAACCTTTCATGGGATTCCACCCAGGTATTCCCTCCTTTCTGTGTTTTAATTCCATGAACAATCAACGTGGGAACAGTAGCTTGCATTTGACTCTTCTCCCTTGCACCACCTGACATTCTTAAGCTTCCTTGATAAATCTACTGTGCTGGTTAAATTCAAATCTCTTGCTACTCCAAGCTTCAATCCACGAAGCTGAACATGGTTAGAGGAAGATACAAACCCATTCTCACTTACCTTACCTGATATTCAAAAATAGAAAACAGAAATAGGCTCATAATGCTGTATGATATTACCCTTCCTTAGTCTCTTCTCTTTCCTCTTCTCATAGACAACTTTTATACTTTTTCTCCTTAAACCTTAATAAACTCCTCCTGACATCTTCACTTATAATTAAAAAGTAGGGTATTCCCTTCACCTAGAAAATTGAAGCAATCAGAAAAAATGTCCCACAAGCTTCTACCACATCAACGCTTTAGGTCATCAGTGGCCATGTACCCATCATTTCTTCAATTAATGTGACCTTATTATTTAAATTCTACCTTTACAATAGGTTCCATCTCCTCTTGACTACTCAGGGGACTTGCTCCTCCAATTTGCATTCTTGCTCCTCCTTTTCCACTCTATAAAACAAAGCAAACAACAAAAAACAAACCAAAACAACTACCACCACCACATTGCCCAATTTTTTTTCTTTTTGACAATATAGTAAAATTCTTTACTTGCTATCTCCAATTCTATAGTTGCTAGTTCTGATTTTTCTTCCCCAATTCTCTCTTATTCCAATCAAGTTTGGGGGAGAAGAGGAGGGACAGAGGGAGAAGGAGAGAGAGAATCTTAAGTAGGCTCCATGCCCAATGTGAGTCTGATGTGGGGCTGCATCTTACAACCCTGAGATCGTGATCTGAACCAAAATCAAGAATCGAACATTTAGCCATTTAACCACTTAACCGAATGAGCCACCCAGGTGCCCCTCACCACTATTTTCAAATTGGTCCTGTCAAAGCTGCCAATGATTCCCAGGTTGCTAAATTCAATAATTTCACAACGCTTATCTACTTGTTCCAGGGAATTACTTTTTGCTTAAAATATTTTTTCGCAGCTTCCAGGATACCACAAGTCAACTTACTTTTCTCCTTCCCTTCTGAAGCTTCTCAGTATATTTTTCAGTTTTCTCTTTATCTCACTTTTTAAATATCAAATGACCCAGAGCTTAATGTTTTGCCCACTCTATTTTCTATATATACTTATTCCATAGGTGATATATTTTTTAAAGATCTCATTTACTTTAGAGAGATAGAGAATGAGCAGGAAGGTCAGAGGGAGGGGGATAGAGAATCCCAGCAGACTCTGAACTGAGCTCAGAGCTCAATGCAGGGCTCAATCCAACAACCCTGAGATCATGGTCCCAGCAGAAACCAAGAGCTGGAGGCTTAACTGACTGTGGCATTGAGTGATTTTAACCAACATTGTGGTTTTGATACAATTCACATGCTAATAACTCACATAGGTATATTTTTCAGGCCAGACCCTTTCCCCATGCTCTAGGTGTTATATTTAATTTACTTCAAGGCCTAATACACACTACATATAAACATTGAGCTCTTGATATTCCAATCTCCCAATCCAGTTCCTGCTAGAGTCATTGGACCTCAGCTAATGCCAACTACGTGGTTTCTGTTGCTTAGGCCAAAATATATTTGTCATCTTTCTTCCTCTCTTTCATTCTCTAGATCTAGTGTATATCTAGTAAATCCAGTTGACAATATCCTGAAAATATATCTGTATTGACCAGTTTCACTCTGCACACTGTCCTCACCCTGGTTTAAAAAACTTGAATTTCTTAATTACATTACTGTAGTAGCCATGTACTCAAACCTCTGTCTTAGCTCCCTGATCCTTCTTGACACAGCTGCCAGAATTGTAGTGTGTAACTCATAAATGGAATCATGTCTTTATTTTCTTTAAATACTCTCATGGCTTTATATATTCCTCAGACTTAAAAAAAAAAAAAAAAGTAGTGTTACGACCCTGCCTGACCTGGCTCCCCAGCACAATCTCCTCTCCTTTTATTTCCACACTTGTTCATTCCACTTCAGCAATCTCAGCCTCCTTCTCACTGTTCCTTGAGCACACTAGGTACCCTCCATCTTAAGAAGCATGTCTTACAGATCTTTACTTTGTCTTATAGATCTTTCTTCAAAAATTCACATACTCAGTTATGTTTTCCACTGTTACTCTATCAAAAATTTCCACACACACCCCTAACTTGTAAAATTCCTCTTTCATGCTTTATCTTTATCCCTTATTATGAATATATGTAGTCTATATTATTCATATTTTTTCCTGTGTGTGTCTAATTTTACTCTCTAGAATGACAATCCTGAGGAATAGAGACTTTTTTTCTGTTCTGTTTCCAGCTGTATCCTGAACACTGCAAACAGTGCTAGACACATAGTGAGTATGTAATTACTATTTTGAGTGAATAAATGAGTATTTCCTGCATTAATTCCATTCTGTATTTTTTTCTATAACATTAGCCCCAGAAAGTTGTATCTCAGCTTTGTTAGAGAAGAATTGATAACAAACATACCCAGGAAGCTTTATGTAGATGGTGAGAAATATAAATTTATAGCAAAGATAAAACCTTTAGGAATTGGTGTTTTATGATCTTGAAGCTTGAGTGGTGAGTCAATCAAGGCAATAACCAACATCAAAATCAAACAATAGGTATCACTGAACACTTCACAGAGATATCAACACCTGAAAATCCAGGAGAAAATCCACTGGGTCAAATTATAGACAGTATTTCTGAGCTGAAGAGATAAACACAGAAGAGTAGGGTGGGAAAAGGAATGGTTACATGATAGTATCTTTGGGATTCTTGAATATTTTTATTATCCAAGTAGGTCATGTTTCCTAGAGTTGACTTGGTTAAATCATAAGGAAAATTATACACACTATGGAATAGAGGAATCCTTGTGTCTTTAGAAAACATATGTTTACCTAAGTCTTTTAATAAGCAGAACATTTTTCACATTCAATTAATAATTCAATTTTTTCACATTCAATTAATAAGTTAAATATAATATTTGATTAAGAAAAAGAGTCAAACACACATGCAAATGGAAAATTCGTTTTGTATATTTAGAAGACATTTAAATGTGTGCGGGAGAGAAATAAAGAGAAATAAGTAATAAGGTTTGTAGTCCTCCTCTAAAAAGAGAAATGAAAATTTACTTCCCGTTCTTTCCTTAGCACACATGTTGACAATGAAAAAGAATAATAAGATAATTTCTACTTAAAGTAGAAGTCATGTTGGAACATAGAAGGTTATTTGGTATATTTTATAAAGTCCCTGGACGGCAGAACTCTAAGGCAAGGCTTGATTCAATAGCAGTGGTATATTTTTGGTTTATTGAACAGGAGAATTCCTTGGATAAAGTAATTTCATGAAGATTGATTTGACAAGAACTATTAGTAAAGAAAAGACTGGAGAGAAGAAGAGCAGAAAATGTGGTCAAGACATGAGACTTGGGGAAATGCATGCTGACTATAGTGTAAAGCACAGAATATAGACTAAAGGACAGGAAGAGAGAGGAACAAATTTGGCTTAGTAATTAGTTCATTATGGGACAAGAAGAGAGAGTAGTTACAATTTTAAATTCTGAGTAACTGTTCAAAATACAAGATACTTTGGCTTGTCATTGTTAAAGACACTATTAACAGTAAGAATGTTAAAAATGAGATTGTATGCAAAGCACATTCATATACATATTACATTTTGATTTCAAAATATTTCCTTGATTTAGTTCCATATTCTAATGTGTTTTTTAATGCAATGGAATTTTTAAAGAAAAAGTAGTTTTGTTTAATGATTATATATGCTTGAATTTTGTAGCTTCTCTGAAAGAGAATAAATATAATCCTTCAAGATCATTCTCATGTACTGATTACATTTTCATATCTGATCAAATTGTAAAAAGATTTTTAGAAACTTTAGTGTCTTTTAAAGGAAAAAGTTTAAGTGAAAATTTGGTATATTTCTGTTTTCTAGTGAATACAGAATAATACCTAGAGTTGATTGCTTTCTTTCATGTAAAAGGTGCCCTTTTCTCAGCAGTAAACTTCCTTCTCAATTAGTGTTGTTTTAAAAATATCCTAGGGAGCAGCCATCATTGTCTGTACAAATCTATTACCATATAGCTTTCTGTCCTTTTGTAGACATTTGTTTTCTAATAAGTAAATTACAGACTGATATATTAAAAATGTCCCTTATTTTTTTCAATCCATGTGTGTTTTATTTGGAACATAAAATCAACCAATATAAACAACTCCCAGTCAGTATCTAAAATGACCAGAATGGATTTCCTATAAATGTTAATGGCATTATAAACATCCTGACAGTCTGACAGTTTTTGAGAACATATCTTCAGTAAAAATATGAGTGTCACTTTTGAGATAAGGATGTTTAAATAATGTACAAATATGTAAAATATGTTATCTCACTAGTGTTCATTAAGCTATGACTTAATTTCCCTTCTATCAGGGCACAAACTAAGCTTCCTCTTGTAGAAGACCTTTAGTGCTTCATGATGCCTCAATCTATTTTTTATAATAATATTCTTTTATTATATTATTGCTCACCATACAGTACATCCCTGGTTTTTGATGTAAAGTTCCATGATTCATTAGTTGCATATAACACCCAGTGCACCATGCAATATGTGCCCTCCTTACTACCCAATCACCAGCCTATCCCATTCCCCCACTCCCCTCCCCTCTGAAGCCCTCAGTNCCCTCAGTTTGTTTCTCAGAGTCCATAGTCTCTCATGCTTCATTCCCCCTTCTGATTACCCCCTTTCTTTATCCTTTTCTTCTCCTACTGATCTTCCTAGTTCTAATGTTCCATAGATGAGAGAAACCGTATAATTGTCTTTCTCTGCTTGACTTACTTCACTTAGCATTATCTCCTCCAGTGCCGTCCATGTTGCAGCAAATGTTAAGAAAACAAAACTCCAGGGCCTGATGGATTCCCTGGAGAATTCTACCAAACATTCAAAGAAGAAATAATACCTATTCTCCTAAAGCTATTTCAAAAAATAGAAACAGAAGGAAAGCTGCCAAACTCATTCTATGAGGCCAATATTACCTTGATCCCCAAACCAGGCAAAGACCCATCAAAAAGGAGAATTACAGACCAATTTCCCTGATGAATATGGATGCCAAAATTCTCAACAAGATCCTAGCTAATAGGATCCAACAGTACATAAAAAGATTATCCATCATGACCAAGTGGGATTCATCCCTGGGATGCAAGTGTGGTTCAACATTCACAAATCTATCAGTGTGATAAATCATATCAACAAGAAAAAAGCCAAAAATCACATGGTGCCTCAATCTAAAACTGTCTTCTCTCGGAACTCTGAATGACCAGTTTCCTTCAGTGTTTTAGGTTTCAGATTAAATGTCACATCCCTAGAGTGGTCATAAGCATTCATGCTATTTAAGCTACTCAAATTCACATGTCTTATCAAATCACACATTCGAATATATAAATATATATATTTTTTAGATTTTATTTATTTATTTGACAGAGAGAGAGACAGCAGTGAGAGAGGGAACACAGGCAGGGGGAGTGGGAGAGGAAGAAGCAGGCTCCCAGCAGAGCAGGGAGCCTGATGTGGGGCTCGATCCCAGGACCCTGGGATCACGCCCTGAGCCGAAGGAAGACGCTTAACGACTGAGTCACCCAGGCGCCCCTCAAATATTTTATAAAATGAATTACAAGGCATATTTATATGTTTGTATTTACACTTTTATTGTTTCTCTCCATTAGTAAAACATTTGTCCCCTTTAAGGCACACACACAAATGCTCAACCCATTAACCCATTATTTTAGGCTCTACCTCCAAGAATTATTTTAATATTGTTAGTGAAAGACAGAAATGTAATACTGAAATTCACAGCAATTTAGTATTTCTATTTTGATCATATTTAAATGAAATATCTATTTCATTTATTATAAAACATCCTGTAAGTTCTATTTTAATGTAAAATTTCTAATGCATTGATTTGTTTCTCCTCTTTGGGGCCATGACCTTTGTCTTAATTTTTCTGCTCCTAGAGCACATGTTACAAACTAAATATTACCAACTACTCCATAACGATTGCATTTCAAAATGTGCCCTGGCTTAACTTGATACCAAACCTGGATTAAAATGATCTATAATTCAATGGAAATTTAGTTCTACTCTCAGAAAAGTCACCACAAGAAATTCCCTCTTTCCCCTTCTTTTCAGCCCCTGGCAACCACTATTCTACTCTCTGCTTCTGAGTTTGACTACTTTAGATTCTTCACATAAGTGAACTCATGCTGTATTTGTGCTTCTGTAACTGGCTTATTTCACATAGCATAGTTTCCTCTGGGTTCATCCATTTTGTCACATACAGAAAGACTCTTTTCTTTTTTAAGGCTGATTACTATTCTTTATATCACATTTTTTTTTATCCATTTATCCATCAGTGGACACTTAGACTCCATATATTGGCTACTATGAATAATTCTGTAATAAACATGGGAGTGTAGATATCGTTCAAGATCTTGATTTCAACTCTTTTGGATATACGCCCAGATGTGGGGTTGCTGAATCCTATGGTAGTTGTATCTTTAATTTTTTGAGGAACTTTCAAACTGGTTTCCATAGAGGTTGCACCATTTTAGATTCCCAAAAAGAGTGTGCAGTGATTCCAATTCTCCACATCCTTGCCGACACTTATTATGTGTTATTCATTTTTTTCATGATTGCCATTCAAACAAGTGTGAAGTAATATCTCATTGTGCTTTTAATTTGAATTTCCTTGATGATTAATGATGTTGGACAACTTTTCATATACCTGTTGGCTATTTTCATGTCTTCTCTGGAGAAATGTTTATTCAAGTCTTTTGTACATTTCAAAGCAATCTTGAGAAAGAACAAACCCAGAAGTATCACATTGCTGATTTCAATATTCAAGATATATTGCAATGCTACAATAACTAAAACAACAAAATTCTGGTGTAAAACCAGATATGCAGACCAGTGGAACAGAACAGAAAACTCAGAAATATACCCACTAATACACAGTCAACTGATGGTCAATAAGGATTTCAAGAATACACAAAGGCCAAAGGATGGTCTCTTCAACAAATGATTTCAGGAAAATAGATTATCTGCATGCAAAACAATTAAAGTGGACCCTTATCTTACAACATGCAAAAAATAATCCACGAATGATTTAAAGATTTAAACATAAGACCCGAGGGACACTTGGGTAGCCCAGTCCATTAAGTAGCAGACTCTTGGTTTAGGCTCAGATCATGATCTCAGCATCGTGAGATGGAGTCCTGACTGGGCTCAACACTCAAGGTTGAGTCTGCTTAAGTTTCTCTCTCTCTCCCTCTACCCTTTCCCCTTGCCCCAAGCTCACTCACTCTCTCAATTAAATAATCTTTTTAAAAAAATAAATAAAATTAAAAAAATAATAAACATAAGGCCTGAAACTATAAAACTCTTGGAAGAAAACTCAGGAAAAACCTTCATGACCATTGTCTTGATGATGGTCTCTTGGATATGACACCAAAGCACAAGCAACAAAAGCAAAAGAAAACAAGTAGAGCTATATCAAACTAAAAGCTTCTGCACAGCCAAGGAAATGATCAACAGAATGAAAAGGTAACTTTGAAATAAGAGAATATATTTGCAAACCATGTATCTCACGAAAAGTTAATATTCATAATATATAAGGAACTCTTACAACTTAACAGCAAAAACAAACAAATAACTCCACCTTTTGATGACAGGAATTCCAAAATATCTCTCTGGCCATTTCAAAACCATTATACATATATTTTCACATATATTCATATACATATCCATATACTGTGCAATTTGGACTAAATTTTCTTAGATTATATTATTTCTGCTGATGGTTTCTGGCAACAGTAGTATTTATTTCTGAATTCTCAGACTAAAGACAAGAAAAAGATGGATGTGATGTAGGCTGTCCATTTTATGAGTATATTACATAAATATTCATTCTAACATACAACTTAATCTTGAATTAGGTATGTACCAATAAAAAAGTAATGAATGAAGAATTTTCTATCAAAATGATAGAAAATGTTTAGTAACACACTGGAATCTCTGAAAAAGTTACTTAACATTTTATGATATTCTCAGTCATAAGCTTATTTTTTATCTGGAGAATAAACTTACGTATGTCTTTTACGGACTGCTCAGGATTTTACTGGAACTACATATTTTGTCACCTTTTGAAAAGTAACTTTAAACAGTAGAAAAATAACAGATTTTAGCATTTTTTTAACTTCTATTTTTAAATAGAAATCAAGTAAGCACAAAACAGACCTAAAAAAACTTCACAGAAACTTCACAGATATACTTTGATATTTTTCCCTCAAAACTGAGACAACACTGTCTAAGAAACTATTTCTAGATATCAAAGTCTTTGACACTCCAAGTTGACTACATAAAGGGATTAAGGTATGAATCATTCTAGTGTCAACTCTGCTGGAATTAGATCTGCTGACATTAAATGAAATTGCCCTACCAGAGCTTGAACAGGAAAATCTGCCTTGTTTGGTTTACAGCAAGTTTTTCATATCCTTGGTCACATTAAGTTGTTTTTCTTTTTTTAAGCTTGACCATTTCAATTTACCTTGGAAAGGTGATTAGTTACTAAAAGTGAGGAAATAATTATACACATTTGATTCTTTCATATTTTTTCTTTCTTCCAGAAAGGTGCCATATATGAGGAAATACTCTTAAGATATTGTTCAAAAACCTAACTACTGGGAAAGTGATGTCTTAAGTGTATAGCTGAATGTTTTTCTTCATTTATTCATATCTCTAAATTTTCTATATTAAAGTAGCTTCAGTATTTTGTCACATTAGTTTGTCTCATGAACGAACATTTTTAACTCACTTTCCTTGTCTATATCTTCTTCTCGAACTTAATTTTAAGATACTATAATACTATACTATAATTGCTATGTTGTTAAATAATGTCACAAAAAAGATGCATGATTTTATAACTGAACATTACATCCATTTATTTTTAAATAGCATACTAAATTTTAAATTACAATGANCACAAAAAAGATGCATGATTTTATAACTGAACATTACATCCATTTATTTTTAAATAGCATACTAAATTTTAATTTACAATGATTTTTTAA
>NC_048225.1:112445908-112446037 GCF_002007445.2 Ailuropoda melanoleuca
ATCATATTATAATTGTCTTTCTCTGCTTGACTTATTTCACTTAGCATTATCTCCTCCAGTGCTGTCCATATTGCAGCAAATGTTGAGAAATCATTCCTTCTGATAGCTAATATTCCATTGTATATATGG
>NC_048225.1:112446048-112446267 GCF_002007445.2 Ailuropoda melanoleuca
AGGGCATCTTGGCTCCTTCCATGATTTAGCTGTTGTGGACAATGCTGCTATGAACACTGGGGTGCATATGGCCCTTCTCTTCACTACGTCTGTACCTTGGGGTAAATACTCAGTAGTGCAATGCCTGGGTCATAGGGTAGCTAAAATATCAACTTTTTAAGGGACCTCCACACTGTTTTCCAGAATGGCTGTTCCAACTTGCAATCCCACCAACAATGT
>NC_048225.1:112446367-112446866 GCF_002007445.2 Ailuropoda melanoleuca
TTGCATCCCAGGGATGAATCCCACTTGGTCATGATGGATAATCCTCTTAATGTACTGTTGGATCCTATTAGATAGGATCTTGTTGAGAATTTGGCGTCCATATTCATCAGGGAAATCAGTCTGTAATTCCCCTTTTTGATGGGCCTTTGCCTGGTTTGGGGATCAAGGTAATATTGGCCTCTTATAATGAGTTTGGTAGTTTTCCTTCTGTTTCTGAAACAGCTTCAGGAGAATAGGTATTATGTCTTCTTTGAATGTTTGACAGGATTACACTGGGAATCCCTCAGGCCCTGGACTCATGTTTTGGGGAGGTTTTTTATCACTTCTCACTCTTCATAATTAATATGTCTGTTTAAATAATCAATTTCTTCCTGTTTCAGACTTGGTAGTTTATTTTTTGCTGTTGATAAAAGTTTCTAATGATATTTCCTATGTCATTGATATTGATTGTGATCTTTCCCCTTTCATTCCTAATTTTATTAATTTGGGTCCTTTCTCT
>NC_048225.1:112446952-112457606 GCF_002007445.2 Ailuropoda melanoleuca
TTCTTTTGGATAAGTCTTGCCATTGGTCTGTCAATTTTATTAATTCTCTCAAAGAACCAGCTTCTAGTTCTATTTATCTGCTCTACTATACTCCTGGTTTCTAATTCATTGATTTCTGCTCTAATCTTAATCAACCGCTTCCTCGTGCGTGGATTAGGCCTGTCCCTCTGTTGCTGTTCCAGCTTCTTGAGGTGAGAAAATAAAAACTGCATTTTAGGTTTTACTATTCTTTTGTGTGAGGCTTGGATAGCTATGTATTTTCCCCGTAAACTGCCTTTGCNACTGCCTTTGCAGTATCCCATAGGTTTTGGACCGTTGTGTATTCATTCTCGTTGGTCTCCATAAATTGTTTAATTTGTTTTTTGATTTCCTGGTTTATCGAGTCATTCTTGAGCAGGATGGTTCTTAGCCTCCAAGTGTTTGAGTTTCTTCCAGGTTTTTCCTTGTGGTTGAGTTCCAATTTCAGAGCGTTGTGGTCTGAGAATATGCAGGGGATAATTTCAATCTTTTGGTATTGGCTGAGACCTGTTTTGTGTCCCAGAGCATGATCTATTCTTGAGAATGTTCCATGGGCATTTGAATAGAATGAGTATTCTTTGGTTCTGGGGTGTAGTGTTCTATATATATCTATGAGGTCCAACTCGTCGAGTATGGCATTCAAAGCCTTTTTTTCTTTGTCAATTTTTTTGCATGGGTGTTCNTCTATTCTTGAGAATGTTCCATGGGCATTTGAATAGAATGAGTATTCTTTGGTTCTGGGGTGTAGTGTTCTATATATATCTATGAGGTCCAACTCGTCGAGTATGGCATTCAAAGCCTTTTTTTCTTTGTCAATTTTTTTGCATGGGTGTTCTGTCTATCTGATAGTGGAGTGTTGAGGTCCCCTCCTATTAACGTATTTTTATCTATATGTCTCTTTATTCTGGTTAAGAGTTGGCTTGTGTATCTTGCTGCTCCCCTGTTGGGGGCATATATATTTATAATTGTCATATCCACTTGTTGGATACATCCTTTAAGAATAATATAGTGCCCTTCTGTGTCTCTAACTATAGTCTTTAGTTTAAAATCCAATCTGTCTGATATGAGAATTGCTACCCCAGCTTTCTTTAGAGGCCCATTGGCATGAAAGATGGTATTCCATCCCTTTACTTTCAGTCTGAATGTATCTTTACATTCAAAGTGAGTCTCTTGTAGACAGCAAATGGATGGGTCATGTCTTTTTATCCAATCTGCAACCCTGTGGCATTTTACAGGAGCATTTAGGCCACTTACATTGAGACTGAATATTGAGAGATATGATTTTAATGATGCCATGTTGCCAGTAAAGTCTTCGTTTCTATCGATTATGACTTTCTGTTCTGTATCACTCTTGGGGCCTTTTTACCTTTATAGAACCCCCCCTTAATATCTCCTGTAGGNCTTAATATCTCCTGTAGGGCTGGTTTCGTGGTTATGAAATTGGGCAATGACTGACAATTCTGGAAGGTCTTTATTTCTCCATTAATTCTGAATGACAGCCTTGCTGGATAAAGGTACTTGGCTGCATGTTTTTCTCTGAAAGGACTTTAAAAATGTCCCCCCCAACCCTTTCTCTCATTCCAGGTCTGTGTAGACAGGTCTGACATAATTCTGATACCTTTGCCTTGGTATGTGAGAAATTTATTTTCCCTGCCCGTTTTTAATACTATATCCTTGGATCTAATACTTGCAAACTGCACTATGACGTGACATGACGTGGTGTAGATTTGTCATGGTTGAGCTTGGGAGGGGTCCTCTCTGCCTCTTGGACACCAATGTTTGTTTCCCTTGCTAGATTAGGGAAGTTTTCAGCTACAATTTGTTCAAATATCTCTTCTAGACCTCTGTTTTTCTCCACCCCCTCGGGGATGCCGATGATTCTGACATTGGATCGTTTCATAGAGTCAGTAATCTGCCATAACCTACATTATTGCACATGGATTAATTTAAGTCCAGATTCTATTTTAGCTTTGTCTCTACTAACCCATCCTCCAATTCGTTGATACGTTCTTCTGCCTCATTCACCCTGGCAGTCAGAGCCTCTAGTTTTGACTGCATTTGGCTCATAGAATTTTTANTAGAATTTTTTAATTTCTGCCAATTCACTCTCATTTCAGCCCTTAGACATTCTATATTCTCATTAACATTTTCGTTAATACTTTTTTCAAGTCCACACATCATCTTGACCATTGTTACTCTGAATTCCATTTCTGATAATTTGGTTATATCCATATCCATTAGTTCTGTGGCAGAGGCCACAGACTCATTGTCTTTTCTTTGCTGGGTGGGGGCGGGGGGCGGATTTCTCCTCCTCGTCATTCTGATAAGGAGAGGTTGAGGGGTTGTCCAGAGCTCAAATTATTGACCGGGACCCAGGCAGTGTGCATTTGTTTTATTGGGACCCTAGGGATGTGGGCTTCTTGATTTTTCAGCCTGTGTTTTGGGGGAGGAGCCTGCCATGCCGATACTCAGGCAACCCTGTGTGGGTAGAGTGTCCATGTCCCCTGCAAGGGGGGATGGGGATGGGCACACTGTGAGCCGGTATTTCCAGGCTTTAGTTCTCTGGCAGCTTTCCCTGGCAGTTTGCTGTGCCTCTTCTGAAAGTCAGAGCAGCAGTGGCCAAATCTCAGCCTCTGTCTCAGAACAGAGGGATTGCGGCTCATTCTCCACTGATGTTCTGGCCACTTTAACTCTGTATTTGTTGGTGCTGCTCAACCCTGCAGCATCCCGGGATGTGTGCCCCACACCTGCATCCATGCCCTCACTTTCAAGGCTGGCGTGTCTCTGTCCTTTGTGTTTCTAACAGCCCCAGCCACCAGCCACCCCCAAGCACTCCTGGAGCTCCCGGTGTCAGTTGGATCCAGTGAGCGCACCGGACCTCTGGTTTTCAGTCTGGTGGCGTGTGCTCCCGGCTCACGGTCTCAGTCTGCTCTCTCACGGGTGCCAGTCCGCAAGTCCGCCCGCTCCCCGTGCAGGTGGCTACTGCTTCCCGGCACCCGAACACGGAGGCTCCCTCCCCCTTCCGTTTATCTTCCAATATCTGTGCGCGGTTTCACGGCTCCCCGCTTCGTACCTCAGTACTGAGCGCTGGAGATGTTCATTTGTAGAGATCCAGATGTATCTCCCTGCGTCTCAGGCTGATTCTGTGGATGTTCAGGCTGGTCTGGTACCTATCCAACTCGACTCAGGGGACCAGCTGAAAAAGGGGTCCCCTACTCCTCCACCATCTTAACTCCCTCTTCCAATGATTTTTTTAATGCTACTAAGTCAACATTAAGTCTTCCTTTAATTTTACCCTCCGTGTAAGAACATATTACTTAATTTAATAGTAAATCCAACTTGAGTACTTCAGTTGATCTGAACTTTTTCAACTTTTTCTTTCCAGAGTCCAATGATTCCTCTTTGCTAAGAATCACTCATGAATGGAAGGAAGGAGAAAAGGAAGGAAAGACAGAAGGAAGGAAGGAAGGAAGGAAGGAAGGAAGGAAGGAAGGAAGGAAGGAAGATAGATTGATTTGCTACACTGAAGTGGATTTTGAAGGTCCAAAGTGAAAAATAATTAGCAGCCTTAGTGCATGGTGCCCCCAACAGCAATTGTCTACTTCTGAATCAAGTATAACTTCTATTTTCCTGGCTTCTAAGTTAAATAACAAATTAAAAATTTTTTTTCAAGTTTTTTTTTAAACATATTCCGTCCCCCCACAGTTAACAATGACTGACTTGGAGGTTAGCAATATCATTAGCACATCCTATAAGCTATATCACTTAACAGGGTTTTGGGTTTGTTGTTATTGTTGTTGTTTTCCTATTTAGAAACTTGAAATATGAGTTCCACACTGATAGCCAAATAAAATAATTAACTGAACTTTCATCAACTCAGGGTGATATGCAAGTAAGTCTCAGAATCTTGAACTATAATAGTAGGTAGGTGACATGATGAAATATTTTAAGTGTTAAGAGAAAGTTGTTTCTAACTTATTTGAATACATAAATTGCTTTGAGTGGTGAGCAGTAAAGAAATTGCAGTTTGTCATGTTACTTTCCCAACATTTTAAATATTAACTGGTCTTATAAACTTTGTGTAGGGAATAATATATATTCCTTCTCTAATAAAATAAATTTGCAAGTCAATATAATTCCTACATTTTCAGAAGTTGAAGATTTATCTTAGTAGAGAATCAATTTTAGAAAAAATTACAAGATTTTTTTCTCATTAAGTGCATGACTCATTAATAAAGCAGCATGAATTTAGGAACATTTCTTTCCCTGGAAATAATATGTACCACTTATTTTGGGGATGCTGCGCATACTTGTAGAAATTTTACTATGCATAATTATACTGGGCATGCATGTGAGTTTTATAAATTTAATTTTAATTATCCTGTCAGCACTGTAAATTAATCATTGTTATCTCAATTTTTTTAAATGGTGAAATTCATGTCCAGAGTAGAAACATAACACCATCATTTGAACCACCTTTAAGCTGAGGGCAAGTCTCTAGAGAAGGGCAAAGTTGTAAACCATTAGCCCACAAACATTGCAGCTGTAGGAAATGGACAATGGCAGACTGCTAATGGCGTTATCTGGGAGGGAAACCAAAACCCTTTACTACCAGAAGAAAGAAAGCACACATTCAGTCTGTCATCCCTTCTGTAATCAGGCAATATATCCACTCAACCGAGATTTATTAAGAACCAACTATGGGTCAGCTACTATACTAAAAACCATGGATATACAGACTAAGAGAAATATGCTCTTTTCCCTGGAGAATTCTTCAGTGCAGTTGAGAAGACTAGAGTACACAGATAATTACAACAAAACTGAAATACTGAAGTAGCGGAATCTACAGATTTCTCTTGCGGGCACACAGAATGTAGAAAATTTCACCTTTAAATAGGTACATTTTCTCAGATCCTAATCCTTTAGTTTTCTGTTTTCCTCCATTAGCCTTTAACTTGTTTCTTAATATAATTTAGCTGTCTAAATAAAAGGCCATCTCCTCTTTGCATATTGAATTAACAGCTCTTTTAATTACAGTAGAACAGCGAAACACAAAGCTTATCTCTTAAACACAATGCATGCATAGCTTAAAAATATTCATTTTTTCCTTGACTACTAGAAATTTTAATGTCTTTTATGAAATATATGCCAATGTTCTTCTGATTTCTTTTTACAATATTTTAAAAGTAGTTATCTATGTTGTAATGAACCATTAAGAATTTATACATTTTATTTTCCAGTAAAAAGATGGCATAGTCGTCTACTATCCAAAGCTGAATACCAGTTAAAATATCTTCATTGTTGACATAAGAAGTGATATAATGGGTATTTTGTTTCTTGATCAAATCATTTGGTGTGTGTGCATATAATTTTAGAAACGACCATGTTTTGTAGACAACTGACTGTTCTTCTTTGGTATTTCAAGTGATTATTTATGACTGTACATAAATGAATCAATGAACTTCGTAAAATACGTGACATAAGGCAGCCCCAAACCATTCATACATATCATATCATCCTTGCTGTTTTTTATATACAGAAGATTTTGAAAATTGGAAGTTAGTAGTAAAAAAAAACATGAGGAATCATTTAAAGTAGTACAGTCCTCTCTTAGATGCCACAGTGCACAATCTCATCGATATCACAGTGCATATTTTGACAAAAGCTCTAACCTTGAACCTTAACCTTTGTTTAGGAGACATTCATTAAACTGAATTTAATATGGAATACTTTTTGACAAAATGTCTAATTAAACATTCTGCAGAATCAGTGATCATAGGACACGTTTTGGGATAAGTTATTCTAAAAGAATTTTACTTTGTTTACTATTTGTTATCTCCCTACTAATTTCTATTTAAAAAAAAATACTTTGTACCAGAAAATACAACCAGGAAACAAATCCAATGATTTATAGTGTCTACGTTCTTTTAAGTAAAGACATAGTTTTTCACTTTAATTTTTCATATTAGTTGAGTTGCTACACAATGCAACTACAGTGCTAGCTGTGGGAATACACAAATAGAGGTGGAATACCTAAATCAGTGGACCAAATCTGGCTTGCCACTGGGCCAAATCCAGTCACACCAATGTGTTCATTTGTCTACGGTTGCTTTTACTCAATGGCAGGTGTGAGTAGTTGCAATAGACACCATATGGCCCACAAAGTCAAAAATATTTACTACCAAGCTCTTCAGGAAAAAGTTTATTGATACCTAATAGAGAATATGTCGGTATGCCTTCTACCTTTAGGATGGTTAACATCTATGAGTTTTCTCTAATAAACCCTAACCAAGAGATGGCTTTCTTTTCATAATTTTGAGATTTGGGGGGGAAGATTTTTGTTAGAAACTGCATCACAGATGGTTGAATATATTATTTTTTATTCATGATTCATGTTGATGTGCAATCAGGCTGATGTATACCTGGAGATGTACATTTTTATAATTATCTATCAACAGATATTTCTAAATTCTTTTGACAACTCCATATTAAAATACTAATGCCATCTCTGTATTTCTCAACCATTCTCAGATTATAAACTGTGCAACAATGATGATTATAAATAAAAATATGAACTTAGGAAACCATACCTATTTTGGGCCAACACCACCCAACCCTACTGCTACAGTTATATTTTATTATTTTTTTCTTTAAAAGAATATTCCCCAGACTAAATTGTGCAAATATTTATAGCAAGGATTGTGCTTTATGTTATTTTTAAATTTTTATTGTTTAGATAATCATAAAGACTCCATGAATACTTTTAGATAAATTGGTAGGTATGGGATAGATTCGTTGCCTATGGATTAGTAACTATAACTACTAACTTGGTTGGTATAAATTTAAATAATCTAGATGTGAGAGATTTTGCATTATAATACCAATGCCCTCAGCCATTCATTTACTTTTTAGTCAAATGTATGACAATCATTTTTG
The DNA here is from genome assembly GCF_002007445.2 of Ailuropoda melanoleuca. Classification (NCBI taxonomy): domain Eukaryota; kingdom Metazoa; phylum Chordata; class Mammalia; order Carnivora; family Ursidae; genus Ailuropoda; species Ailuropoda melanoleuca. The sequence continues at coordinate 112,453,907 of NC_048225.1, forward strand.
TATTATGTACCGAAAAACTGTATGTAATTGCTAAGATTTGAAAAGAGGAAAGAATTCTGCTAAATGTAAACATTTTCTTTTGCCATCTGTTTGCTAGTTATGTTAATAGATTCAATTTAAACATTTAAAAAAATCGGAACAAATTCCTTTCCTCTTTCCACTGCCAGTTCCAAAAAATTTTAACCATGTTAACATAATAAAATAAATATGTGTTAAAATGAATTATTGGAATCAGAAAAATTTACTGGCATTACTCTAGACTATGGAAATAGCCAATCATCTGAAAAAGAAAACTTCGAGATGAAAACTGAATTTTTCTTTCAAGCATCTAAATAGTTTCAAATGACCAAAGGGGAAAAAGAATATTATAAGACAATGGTGATTTAAGAAATGTGTAATTAAAATTAATATGGTAATACATACTTTATGTTATTTTCTGTACTATATTACAAAATAAAATAGGGAGCTTGAAGCACGCAGGGCTGGAGACACTGCAGACCCAGGACCCAGGGCAGCTCGGAGGCAGTGGACTAACATAATATAATAAAAAATCATTTAAAGTCAGAAAAAAAAAAACTTTTCAAGTCTGCAATAAAAAATAGTCTCCAATAAAACTACATTGAAAAAAATGGGAAAGAAACAGAATGGAAAGAATAAAAAAAGTAGAAGATGAAGAGCCTGAAGAATTTGTGGTGGAAAAGTACTGCACCAACGGGTAGTGAATGGGAAGGTGGAGTATCTCCTGAAGTGGAAGGGATTTACAGATGCTGACAGTACATGGGAACCTGAAGAAAATGTAGATTGTCCAGAGTTAATTGAAGTTAATTGAAGCATTTAATTCTCAAAGAGAATTAATTATATATATATAATATTTATATGTATTTATATATATATATATAAATCTGGGTCTTTGTTTTTTGATTTATTAATGTGAAGAAATAACATTCTAATGAAATCAAATTTGATATGTTTGTTTTGAAACAGTATTGGGGGAGTTGTTATGGTTTTTTGCATCTATAGCACTGGTTACTTTGAACAAATAAAAGCTTTCTGTACTTGCTTCCTTTATCAGAAAAAAATATTTGAGACCATGGTATATTATTCCCCTGCATTAGAGAACACCTTTCTAAGTGTTGGGGGAGATCTTCATAGTTGTTACTCAGTCAAAACTTGTGTTTAACTCCTATATGCTTAAGGACCATTCTGGGGTTTTTGTTTATTTAGGGGTTTTTTTGTGTGTATACATAAGATATATACATAAAAACATTCACCAAAACAAAAACAGCATTCCATAACCATGGATAAGCCCATGTTTCTGGGATGCTATCATTTTCAGCAAGTTAAGAAATAAATCACTTAAAGTTAAACTTAAGTTTTTCCTGAAGCCTTTGTAATTAATTGGACAATTTAAATATAATGTAGGCAATTTAAATTGGACCATTTAAAAACAGCCATATCAGAATTGATATCCATATCTACAGTCACATAAATGCAAGTTTATTTGCAAGATCCCTGAAAGGAAAATTTTATCACCACCAACAACCTCCCCACTCAAATGACAAAGCTAGACAAGTCCTGGTGTGTTTTAATTAGGTAAGCAAAATTTAGTTAAATGGATATTTAAAGGTTCCTTCTAGTGAATCAATCCTTTTCAAGAGGTTGAAATCTCTGTGCTGTATTGACTAAAAGGTCATGATTCATGGAATGTCTAAGACTTCATTTATGGAAACTTAAACATAATCAGACGGTTAGCGATGTTGGCAATTTAGCACCTGCTGTAATAAATGGGTGGACAGACTTCTATAATCCAAATTCTTAACCTGCATTTTTTTCTTTACCCCAACTAATTCCTGACATGTAGGTTCAATCTTCTCACTATTTGAGTTACTGGTTCAGCAGAAACCAGGAAAAACAATAACTTTGTAGTCAAAATGTTATCCAACTATATATTGTTTACTTTATTGTAAATACTGGTACACAGTGGTCAATAAATAGTTTTATGTTCCTTTAAAAAATAAAATGCAATAGAATATAGCTAAATAAAAAGTTAGACTTTAAGATTTTAGGTATCATAAAATAAAATAATCGGGCAACTAGTTCTCATTTTCAAAAATTAAATATTTCCTACTCTTACTTAATAATTAAAAGTGAGCTAAGTAAGAAAAACAGGTGAATACTGGGTTCCCAAATTAAAAAAAAAATTCACAAAGGAAACATCAGAAAGTTTCCTGAATGCCAGGATAACAAATTTCTCCTAATACTTAGTTACAATTAACACAAAAGGATATTTAAGAACAAAGACTATAGAAAGTATAATGTTTCTAAATTTTACCTCAAAATTAGGTATCTTGAAAATGCACCTGGGCATTATTCTCCACCCAGAAAATGTTAACTTACCTATCATTTTTTTAAAGACCTGACATAAGGCAATAATCTGTCTAGGAGTTATTGTATTATGGAATTTACTTCTCTTGTTGAAAACGTCATGACCTTTGAAGGTGTATTTTGTGCTGTGTCAGACACAGGGCTAGGTACAGCAAACAAATACAAAGGTGAGCAAGATTGTTATTGCCTTAAAGAATCTCACCATAATTGGGGATAAAACAAAATATAAACATGGAAATATTTGCTAAATTTTATATAACATCATCTTGCTTTTATCACTATCAAAAATAACTCTCCACATAATCTTTATCAAATTCTATACCATAATATTACTTATTACTTATTTCAACTCTAATTAAATAAACATCAGTATACTTGTCTTCCTTACAAGACTCTTCACCATGGTCTTCTGCTTTTGTCCCTACTTAAAACAGGGACAAAGTCTATCTTGTTCATTGATGTAGTCTGTACTTAATACATAATGCCTACCATAATACTAAGAACTCTGTCCAAGAATTAAACCTCTGAGACAATCATCTTCACAGAAATAATTTATATCTCCTTTCTCACTTCAGAGCCTCATGTCCAAATTCCAATTTTCATCTTTGTAAATATAATTGAACAGTACAACTCTATTTAATATCTCACCTCCTTTTATATTTGTTGTCTTATCTTTTACCTCTACATATTATAAATTAATCAGTATGTTAAGCATATCATTGGTTATTTCTGGCTTTACTGTTATTGATGAGAAGTCAGCAATAATTCCTACCAATGTTCACCTGTACAAAACTTTTTTTATTTCCTTCTGGTTGCTTTCAAGATTTTAATTGATTTTCTACAGTTTGACTAACTTCCCTCAATATACACAGTGATTATATTTATACCGTTTGTGGTTTGCTCAGCTATTGTAACTTAAATGTAATTTTCACAGAATTTTAAAGGTTTTAACTTTTTATTTTCCAAAATGTTTTCTCTGTCCGAATGTGTAATATGGTATTGTCCAACTCAGGTCCCTGACACTGTTCATTTACTTCAATCATTATCTTTATGTTTTTCAAATTGATAATTTCTAGAGATTTGTCCTCAATTTATTGCCTCTTTTACTTTCTTTTTTTTAAGGATTTTTTATTATATTATGTTAGTCACCATACAGTACATCCCCGGATTCTGATGTAAAGTTCGATGTTTCATTAGTAGCGTATAACACCCAGTGCACCGCAATATGTGCCCTCCTTACTACCCATCACCAGTCTATCCCAAACCCCCACCTCCCTACCCTCTGAGGCCCTCAGTTTGTTTCTCATAGTCCATA
>NC_048225.1:112459819-112473895 GCF_002007445.2 Ailuropoda melanoleuca
TGTTGGTGCTGCTCAACCCTGCAGCGTCCCAGGATGTGTGCCCCACACCCAGCGTCCCAGCCCTCACTTCCAGGGCCGCGAGTCTCTGTCCTTTGTGTTTCTAACACCGCCAGCCACCCCTTGCGCGTGCTCCTGGAGCTCCCGGTCTCAGTCTGGATCCAGCGAGCACACCGGAGTTCCAGAGTTCCGTGAGATGCCTGGTGGCACGTGCTCCCGGCTCACGGTCTCAATCTGCTGTCTCGCGGGTGCCGGTCTGCAAGTCCACCCCCTCCCCATGCAGGTGGCTACCGCTTCCTGGCGCCCGAACACGGAGGCTTCCTCCCCCTTCCGTTTATCTTCTGATATCTGTGCGCGGTTTCACAGCTCCCCGCTTCATACCTCAATACTCAGCGCTGGAGATGTTCATTTGTAGAGATCCAGATGTATCTTCCTGCGTCTCAGGCTGATTCCGTGGATGTTCAGTCCGGTCTGGTACCTATCCAGCTCGACTCAGGGTACCGGCTGAAAAAGGGGTTCCCCACTCCTCCACCATCTTAACTCCCCTTCCTCAAGAAACCTACTGGCTCTTTTTCTGTCATCTACAATTTTAGTTAATTCCAGGATTTATTTTCTATTATCATTTTTTCCATGTCTCTGGTAAGATTAGCATTTAATTAATTCAGATATTTTTCTTTTAATTAAGTTATTTATAATGGATGCTTTAAATGTGTATTTGCTTAGTGTAACCCCTGTACTATTTCAGGATTGTTTCTTATTGATTGCTTTTCCATATGTATGGATCACATATATACTTTTGTTTCTTTGTATGATCATTGACTGACCGAGGGTGGGGGAATATAGCTTCATCGAGTTAAATTTAACATACCATATAATTAAACTATTTATTTAAAATGAACAAGGCAGTCGTTTTTAGTATATTCACAGTTATACCATCACCACAATCAATTTAAGAATATTTTCATCACCCCTTAAAGAAAACATGCACCCTTTAGCATTCTGTTTTCCTTCACTAATCTACTTTTATTCCCCGTAGATTTTCCTATTCTACACATTTAATAAAAATTAAACCACACAATACATGCCTTTTATGACTGCCTTTTTTTCATTCAGCATAATCTGTTTAAGGTTCATCTTTTTAAGGTTCATACATGCTGTAGTATGTAACAATACTTCGATTTGGGGGGCTGCTTAAAAAGGGAGATATTATATATTTTTCCAAATGAAGTTATTACCTTTACCCCAAGCCCTTATTAAATTCATCTTAATTTTATAAAGACATTTTTTAAAAGATTTTATTTATTTATTCGACAGAGATAGAGACAGCCAGAGAGAGAGGGAACACAAGCAGGGGGAGTGGGAGAGGAAGAAGCAGGCTTATAGCAGAAGAGCCTGATGTGGGGCTCGACCCCATAACGCTGGGATCACGCCCTGGGCTGAAGGCAGACGCTTAACCACTGTGCCACCCAGGTGCCCCTTAATTTTATAAAGACATTTTAACACACAAAGTTAGAATATAATCCATAATAAAGGGTTCCTAAATTTTTCTTAAATTAAGCTCCTTGAAAAGCAATATTTCTTACTGTGGGCCATTAAAAAATTCTGGTGACATTGGAAAAACTTGTGGCCATTCAAACCCCGTGGGGTTCCCCTTTCTTCATCTGTAAAGGACAAGTTGGACTAGATGACTCATCCCTTTTTGCATTAAAATATAAATATGTTTATATACATCCATGATGTACCTAGCACTACGTTTAGCATTACTGCTCTTAACAAATCTATAATTTTATAGTCTTTATCAGTAAATTCATATTTATTAGTTGTATTAAATTCCAGACAGTGGACTGACTAGGCTGTGGTTGCAAAAAAAAGTTCAAGAGGAAATGCTGTAGAGAGGCGGACGGGCATGCGGGTGTGAGAAGGATAAGTCTTCGTGTTTTAGGATCGGGCTTCACAAAAAGAGGTGGCATTTGAAGGGTCTGCCAGCCAGGGAAAGTGGTGGGCAAGGCTAAATTGGAAACCAGGCACCTGCATGGTGGTCACGCGCTACGGTTAGGGGATTTCACCTTTGACGTGAGTTTGCTGTCTGGGCTCCTCGGCAGACGACCGAAGCGAGCCCATCTGGTCGCACGCAGGACAAACGAGAGCTGACAGGAGATTTCAGCAAAAGTCTAAAACGAAAGGTGCCCCACTGTACACCGGGGGGAGAAGCCGGATTGCAGGCAGTTTTCCGGCTGAAATGTTTGTAACAGTCACCTTCAACGCCTCCACAACTCCACGAAAGAGATCTAACTTCATTTCCGTAGAGTTCTGACCCCTCTCTTCACATCATCCTGGCCATCACACTTCCCTTGTCTCACTCTCTCAGGATACGGTGTGTCATGGAGGCTCAAAACTAGCTCCGAGCGGCGGGAACTTTCCCGCCAACGGCACAACTGGGCGAGCAAATCACCATAAGCCTCAGATCCTGGGAGAGCTGTAGCCTGTTCGAGAGGCAGGGAATGCGCAAGCGCAAAGCCTGGCCACTGTTCCTTTTTCTGAACGAGTATGCCTTTCATAGGTGCGCAATATTTTCTTTTTTAGTCTGTTTATGGACATTTGGGTTGTTTCTACTTTGTGAAGGTTATTTGTGATTATTATATTTATGAGCCTTCATGTGTAAGTTTCTGCGGACTTATGTTTTATTTCTCTTAGGTAGATACATAGGAGTGCTATTGCTAGGTTATGGTAACTCCATGCTTAATTTTTGAGAAATTGCCAAACTCTTTGTCAAAAGGGCTGCATTATTGTACATTCCTACCTGCAATGTATGTGGGTTTCAATTTCTCCTTATTTTCACTTGTTACCTGTCCTTTTTTTTCATCATAGCCATCCGCGTGGGTGTGAAGTTGTATCTCATTGTGGTTTGGGTTTTCATTTGCTGGCAAATGATGTCGAACATATATATATATTTTTAAGTTCTTATTGGCCTTTTGTATATCGGTTTCTGAGAAATATTTATTAGAGCCTTTGTACATTTTTTAAAGGAGTATTTTGTCTTTTTATTAAATTGTAAGAGTGCTTTATATATTCTGGATACAAGTTTCTTATCAGAAATATGATTTATAGGGGCGCCTGGGTGTCTCGGTAGGTTAAGCGCCTGCCTTTCTCTCAGGTCATGATCCCAGGGTCCTGGGATAGAGCCCCTGATAGGGCTCCCTGCTCAGCGGGAAGTCGGCTTCTCCCTGTCCCCTACCCTCTGCCCCTCCCCCACTCATGTTCACTCACTCACTCTCTCTCAAAAAATTTTTTTAAAATCTTAAAAAAAAAAAAAGAAGTGTGATTTATAAACATGTTCTACCGTTCAGTGTATCATCTTTTCACTTTCTCGGTGGGGATTTTTGAAAGCACAGAAGTAGTTTAATTTTGATAAGTCCAGCAGATTTTTTTTTTTTTGATACTTGTGCTTTGGTGTCATATCTAAGAAACCATTGCCTACCCCAAGGTCATGAATGTGTACACTTATATTTTCTCTTAAGTGTTATGTGACTTTAGGTAATATTTAGGTCTTTGATCCATTCTTAGCTAATTTTTGTATTTGATGTGAGGTAGTAGTCCAACTTCAGTGTTTTCCATGTAGCTATCTATCCAGTTGTCCCAGCATTATTTGTTGAAAAGACTGTTCTTTTCCCTCTAAATCAATCATCTTGGCTCCTTTGTTGATGATAGCTGTTTTGGGTTTTGCTCTTGTTTTTAATTAAATACAGGGAATTGTGGATACTATCTTGTAGAAGTAAAGAATTCTGTTACCTTTTTCTATTTTTTTTTTAAGCTGGCAGTTTAGTTACTGATGGATCTTTTGAATTTATTTAGACTTGTTTTCATACTTTATTGATGTAGACCCAAGGGAAGCCCAAGGTGTTTCCTAGTCCCACTCAGTTAGCAATACTCACATTTCATAACCTTTTGTAAGGATTTTCTTCGGGACATGGGTTTCAGCTTTGTTAGAATGTGATTCTTATTCTGAGGCCTTTCTGGCATCTAAGCTACAGTTAAGATCTCTCTGATGGTGGAGCTGGATGTCCCCAGATGATGCTTTTTTTGCAGCTTCCGCATGACCATCATTGCTCCGTTGTTACTCAACCCTGCAGAAGTGGATTATCTGTTAAGATTTGAGGCCCTCAATTTGCGTATGTATTTTTCCAGCCCTTGTACACGGACGGGAGTCTTACCCTGACCTATAGAGCTCCCGTTCCGCAAAGTGCTGCTCTCTCTGATGCTTCACCCCACAGATTCCAGCCACTTCACCTGCCTCAAATTCTAATGTGAGATTTCATTCTCTGTTAGATTCCCAGTTCTGAGTGGGAAAATTATCCATAGATAAGTAGATGGGAATTTATGTGAAACTCAGACTCTTGAGTTTCCCTTTACAGGGGTATCAGAGACTTGTGCTGCCTGTTCCCATTGCCTGAAAACAGTTCTCTCCTCTTATTTTTTATAGTGGGAAAGCTAGTTTGGACACCAGTTACTCCAGTATGGCTAGCTGATGTAGACTTAAAAGAAAAAAAAAAACTTCTTTATAATGGGAATATATTTGTTTCATTTACCTAATTACTCAGAATCACAAAATAATATTACTTAACCAGAATATTCATTCCATGATTCATTTTGAAAAATGTTGAAATCCTCTACTATATGTTTATTATCCTGGAATTTTTCTGCATTGAAAATAGACGTTAGTACATTTTGCAAAATTCTAAGAGAGGCTAATAATTCTGAAATGGCCTTAAAATTAGAGCATACCTATTTCAATAAAAAAATCTAAGAAAACTGAAAAATGCCTGCTGTAAATCAGCTGAATTATTTGAATGCAATTCAAATTACTAGAAATCACTTAGTAAAGAGTACAAATAATACTGTTACAAGAATGATAACAAGGGGGAAATTATTCTAAAGAAGTGGAATTCTCAGCTGGAGGAGATAATTAGGTAATGAATGGTTAATTGGTAGAGTAGCAAGTTGGTGTGTAGGTATATTAAAGTAGATTAAAAATTCTCAAGAGAGACAAAGCAAGGGAGAAAGCAATTTAGCATATTAACCAGTATCCTTCCTCCACAATTCTTAGAAATATGTAATAGCCTAAGATATAAGGGGGAAAACTGTTGTCTCTCATTTATTCACTGAATGGTGAAAATATGGCATTGAGAAGTTAATTAAATAGCTATTTAATTTAACTTGACCATTCAACTTATTAATGCATAACACTACAACTTTTAAAGTAAAAGACTAGCACACTGAAGTAAAAAAAACAACTTAGCACTAAACAGAATAGAAATACTCAAGACAGGCAACCAGACAATTCCCAAGACTAGACACATGTAATCCACTAAACACTATAGGGCCACTACTGCTCTAGCCATACATTGTACTACAGCACATTGTCTAGAAGAATACAAAACATGCCCCCTTCTAATAACTCATTTGTCTAGTATTTTCTTATTTATGAGACACAATAAATCGCTAAGTCATTTGAAACTCTGCTTGCTGAGAAATGATCTGTGATTTCCCAACAGACTTTAGTTTCTTTGAACTCCCTTTCAGGTGCAAGTATTCATGGTCAGATCTCTACGCCTTGTCTAAAAAATGACGGCCTATTTGTAGGGTTATCGGAAAAAATACAAAATACCAGTTGAATTCTATTTTAGATGAACAACTTTTGGGGGAAGACTATTAAGTGTGTCCTTACTATTAACATGGGAGATACTTATACTATAAACTATTCATCATTCACTGTTGATCTGAAGTTCAAATTTCATTCCATGTTTTGTATTTTTATTTGCTAAATCTAGTAAACCTACCTATTGAATAAATAAATGCTTGCTGGTTTGGAAGGTAGCAACCTGGAAGCTAAGACTGTAGACTTAAGGGTCTGTGACACTTAGATTCTTATACCAGAACTGCCCCCAAACAAATTGTAAGATTAACCTTTGTTAGTTAATTTCTTCAACTAAATTTCTTCAACTTTAGAAGGGGATACTTACAGTATCTGTCTAATTTCTTATTGAAAACATTAAAAGAATTAAAGAAGGTGACTCGATAGCTATGCCAAGGCCTTATAAATAGTAAGCCTTCAAAAAATGTAAGTTATTTTTCATTCAAAGACACTTAGAGAATATAGATGGGTAGATACAGATATAGATATATATCTTTCCAATATCCAAAGATTGTTTTCTCATACTACTTTTCTATTAAGATTTTGAAGTTTCCCTTTTCCATCATATCATTCCATTTAAAACTTTGTAATACTCTTAATACTTACAATTTTAGCTATTTGTATCACATAACTAGAAAACTATGAAGTTCAATGAACTAGATCAGTATTTTATTTCTACTCCATGTAAGTTCATTGAACTATTAGTATATGCGTTACTGTGTAACTAACAAATTTAAAACAATTATCATTCAATATATGTCACAGATCTATTAAAATACTGGTTTCATCCATTGGCTCCAAGTCTGACATATATTAAAGTGGAGAACTAAATATAGTGTATCATGGAGTGTAAAAATGAACATTGACTTTTCAGAATCTACAATGAGAAATGGAAAAAGAATAGTTAGAAATAGTTTGCAGCTAATCAACATCATCTGCCATAACCCCCTATTTCTGCAACCCCCCCAATGCCAGCCCCATAATCTTGTCCTCATTTGTGACTTCTGCTTCCTTATCCTTTACTCCTATAATTCTTTTAAATTGACTTTGCCAAATATACATATCTGAAATTTATCAGTGTTTCTCTCACCCCCACTACAATGTTAATTCAGACTTTCTTGTTTTCTACCTGGCTTTTATTCATGCTTCCAGACTTAGATTTTCCCAAACATTCTCCACAGGGAAGCCATAATGAGTTTTTGAAATAAAATCTGATCATGTAACTCCCCTGCCTACCACTCTTTAGTGTAGTGTTTCTTCAGTATTCTCAAGATAAATTCCATATTCAAGATCCTGCCTTATAAAGCCCTCATAATTTTTCTTTGTTTTCTTCTGCAATCTTATTACTTAATTATTTTACCACATACTCTGTCTTCCAACTACTCTTGCTTTTTTTAATTTTGTTCAATATACTGTATCTTTGATTTATAAAAATGAAGTAAAATAGGAACAAGTTATATTTTGTGAATAATTGAAACCAGTTTTGGGTCAGTAATGAACAAACTCATAGATTAACCTTTATGTATACTACTTCTTTCAACTTTTAAAAATATTTAATCTAATTTTACAGTTAGAATTAATTTTACTTAAGAAGTCTGACCTTTGTTGTTGTTTCATGGAAAATGACCTTTAAGCCCTTGAAATATCATAATAAGAATGTCTAATAAGAACGTCTTTGTTTACCTTGGGATCTTGTGCTATACCAGATAGTCTAACATTGTGATTTCTTGGGGGCTTTAGGTCACACAGTATTAGTCCAGTCTCTGGAGGCCTGGAGGCTGAGGTCTGCAACATGAGGGACCAACACCTACATTGGTTACGTGACGAAGCCCTAATAAAAATTCTGAATACCAAGGCTCAGGTAAGTTTCCCTGGTTGGCAATATTCTGCATGTTATCACCCATTTTTGCCAAGAAATTTAGTACCACCATTCTACTGGGAGAGAAAAATTGAAAGCTCTGTGTGTGGAACTTTCCTGAACTCTGCCCTGTGTGTTTTAATCTGTATCCTTTCACTGTACTAAGCCACGACTGTGGGTATGACAGCTTTCAGTGAGTCTGTGAGTCCTTCAAGTGAATTATCAAAACTGAAGGTGGCCTTGAAGTCTCTCAGACATGCAATTACTGTCAGAAGTGAGGGTGTTCTTAGGGAATATTCCCAAACTTTACAGTAATATATTAAGTTCACTTTTCTTCTACAGAGTATGTATGTGTGTATGTTTCTGTATGTATATGCATTTATTTATATATTTTTTTCAATATCCAAAGAGTGTTTCTTTGAGTTACTGTTTCTGTATTAAGTGTGGAAACCTTACTTTTCCATCCCATCCCCTTTATACCAGCCTTCAAAACCCACTAGTGCTAACTCCACCTGAATATGATTGTGTGTTTATATAGTATATAGGTACTAGATTATGAATCCCTTAGGGGATGGGACTTTGGTCTTCTTATCTTGGAATATTTACTTTTAAGAATCTGACTCATTTACAAGCATACTTCAGATAGTTAATGACTGTTGAATAAGCAAATGATTCTACAAATAATACCCATTAGATAAAGCAAAAACATGCAAGTTAGGTTTTGCTTATGTGACAAACAGTACTTTAAAATCATAATATTCAGAAAATGCAATTTAAAAACTGAAAACCATGATATTGTTTGAGTTTAGTGATATTTATAGCCTCCATTTTTCTATATAATCCTCACTGTACAATCACCATTATTGAAATTATAAATCATTCAAGATAAAATTTAATGTGGTAAAACTCATGGTTTAAAACATTTTATTTCAGTTCTCTGATTGGAGCAGTACTAAATTTCACACTCTTATTGCTATAATTGTTAGGAGAATTTTTTTTTAAGATTTTATTTATTTGACAGAGAGAGACAGCGAGAGAGGGAACATAAGCAAAGGGAGTGTGAGAGGGAGAAGCAGGCTTCCCTCTGAGGAGGGAGCCCGATGCGGGGCTCTATCCCAGGACTCTGGGATCATGACCTGAGCCAAAGGCAGATCCTTAATGGCTGAGCCACCCAGGCGCCCCAGGAGAATTCTAAAATGAGTTGATTTTCTGCTCTCAGTTATCCACATCTTTGTGTAATCCCTTCCCCTTGAGTATGAACAGAAGGTGTGACTTGCTTCTAACTGATAGGACATGGCAAAAGTCAAAGAATTTTGTAGATGTAGCGTAGTCCCCCCTTATCTGCAGGGGATATGTTCCAAGATTCCCAGTGAATACCTAAGACTGCAGATAGTACCCAACTCTGTATATACTATGTTTTTTTCCTGTACATACATGCCTGTGATGAAGTTTATTAATTTACACAGTAGGAGATTAATAATAACTAATAAAATGGAAAAATTATAACAATATAGTGTTATAAAAGTTATGTGAATGTGGTTTCTCTTTCTCTCTCAAAATATCTTATTGTACTGTANAGAGATAGAGACAGCCAGCGAGAGAGGGAACACAAGCAGGGGGAGTGGGAGAGGAAGAAGCAGGCTCATAGCAGAAGAGCCTGATGTGGGGCTCGATCCCATAACGCCAGGATCACGCCCTGAGCCGAAGGCAGACGCCCAACCGCTGTGCCACCCAGGCGCCCCCCCTCTCTCAAAATATCTTATTGTACTGTACTCACCCTTCTTCTCATGGTGAAGTGAGAATAATAAAATCCCTACATGATGAGATGAAGTGAGGTGAATGATGCAGGCATTGTGATGTTGCATTAGGCTACAATGACTTCATGATTGATCAGAAGAGGATCATCTGCTTTCAGACCACTTTTGACTATGGGTAACTGAAACTATGGAAAGGGAGATCACAGATGATGGGAAACTGCTATAAATAAAGTCCCTACTCAACTGATTTTCAGGTATTCAAAAGGGATATTTTTGGGGGATGGGGTCTAGGCATTATCTAAAAGAATAGTCAAAGCTGGAAAGATGCACTCCTGCTGGCCTTGAAGAAGCAAATATCACTGTGGTGAACTACCTCAGGAGGATAAACTCTGGGAACTGAAGATCTCAGTCTTATCACCAAAAATAACTGATTTCTGCTACAACATGAGGTAATAAAGGACCCCAAACTCTAGATGAGAGTGCAGGCCAACCAATATCTTGATTTCAGTCTTGTGAAACTGAACAGAAGAACAAATTATGCTGTATCTAGATTTGTGATCCAAGGAAAATGAGATGTTATGTTATGCCACTAAATTTGTGGTTCTTTGTTATGTCACTTAAAAACTAATACAACCAGGGCAGCTGGGTGACTCAGTCAGTTAAGGGTCTGCCTTTGGCTCAGGTCATGGTGCCAGGGTCCTGGGATTGAGCCCTGCCTCTGCTCCCTGTTCAGTGAGGAGCCTGCTTCTCCTCTCCCTCTGCCTGCAGCTTCCCCTGTTTGTGCTCTCTCTCTTTCTCTCTCTCTGTCAAATAAATGAATAAAACCTTAAAAAAAAAAAAAGAAAAGAAAACTAATTCAACCTTTTAGAGCAGTGCGGGAATACTTTCACTTTTGCACCTAAGTCTTTCAATCTAGTCTAAACCTTGTTTGTTTTCCCTCTTTTCTAAAAGACATTAAGTTAGGTACAGTATAGATGAACAGAAAAGTATATTTAATTCTTAGTTTTCTCTTATATCTATAATTTTTCTGCAGACTAAATTATAAACATCCAGACCATTTACCATTATTTGTATTGAAGATCACTTATCATTTAACTAAGCCCATGGTATTCAGAAAACTTTTGTTGATTATTGAAACAAAAAAAGAGAAAGCTCAATTGATTTTGTATTTCATAATTATGTAAATGTAAGTGATAAATAAAATAAGATAAAGTAGTCCATTGGCAATTTTGTAATGCTAATTAATTTAAATAAAGTAAAATCTTATCTTTTTTTGAAATATTGTCTCACAACCTCTTCATTTAGATATTTGTATAAAATCCTTTTCTCAGAAAACTTATTTAATTTAAATATATTTCATATATTTTTATATTAAGTTCATTTTGGCCTGTCTTATTTTCTACTTTAGTAATTAGAATTCTGTTTTTTTAAATTTTGATCAGAAAATTTTGAAATATAACGTTAATTAATTCAAATATTTTCTATGTAGCAATATTTTTGTTTATATTGCTGTGATATACTTTTTGTTAATATAATCTAAATATTACAAAAATGGGATCAATATGAGCTTTTGGAAATCTGTAAAGTCTACTGCAATTGCAATATGAATGGAGTATTTTGAAATTTAATTAGAACACTTGTTTTTAGTCTAATTGCTGTTTCTCAGGGCACCTGGGTGGCTCAGTAGTTAAGTGTCTGCCTTAGGCTCAGGGCATGATCCCGGGGTCCTGGGATGGAGCCCCACATTGGGCTCCTCCGCTGGGAGCCTGCTTCTTCCTCTCCTAGTCCCCCTGCTCGTGTTCCCTCTCTCTCTGGCTATCTATCTGTCAAATAAACAAACAAAATCTTTAAAACAAAATAATTGCTATTTCTCTTTGTGGCTGAATATGAAGTTCATATGTAAAACTTTGGGACGCCTGTGTGGCATAGTCAGTTAAGTTTTCAGTTCTTGGTTTTGGCTCAGGTCCTGATTTCAGGATCTTGAGATCAAGCCCCACATCAGGCTTTGAGCTCAGCAAGGTGCCTGCTTGAGATTCTCCCCTCTCTCTGTCCATCCCACTTATGTTCACTCTCACTCTCTCTCTAAAATAAATAAATCAATCTTTAAAAAAAAATAAAGTTCATATGTAAAATTTTAAGGACTTAATACTTAAGAGTTTAATAATTTAAAATTCATGCTTAAGTACTATGTCACTGTAATCATTCTTTTGGTTAGGATGCTAACACGAAGTATCTATTTTGTATATAAATGCAGTACTAATAACTCATATGGAAATGAGATTTGAATTCTAAGTATATTATTAGAGCTTGTAGAAAAATAATTATGTGAACTAGTAAGAAGTTTAGGAGAGTAAAGATTAACAGAAAACTATAAAAATAAATGTTTCATTTTATAGACATATTTATGTAAAATTGGCCTTAGTTGTAAATATGGGATATACAAAAGTGAATGTAACATTGAGCTAGTTTAGAAAGAATTAAATCATCCGCCTGGTCCTGACATCCTATAGCTAATTTAAACAAAACGCATTTGCACATTTCTGACTTCAGCCTTCAAAGTTCAATAGTATAAGCTCTAATTGCATTCTGGCAATTATTGGCTAGGAGTTTAAGCAAGAAAGCTTTGAATTCTTGTCGGAATGCTGTTTATATATTAACTAGCTCAACATGTAATGTGATTAAACCAGTGAGTCTACAAATCAGTCTCAGGGGAAGAACATACTTTGAACATCTGTGAAACTATTTTTCAATCATTTTAATTTTTATTTAAAATTAAATAGGGTGTCTTGAGAGTCCCCATTATTCTCATTACTTATTCCTATTGCTATCTCAGTCTGCATGTGAAGGTCACAGTTCTCTTTTGGTTGTTAATTTCATTTCAGGATGTGAGGATCAGACAGAATTCAGTGCATCTAAAACCAGTTCACTATCCCTGTGAAATGGAATGCCTCCAATTCATGTGCTTTGCCATTACCCAGTATCAAATAATTTTTGTTGTATTCTTCTCCATTGCAACCTACAATCAGTTGGTAATGTCTCGTCAATTCTTCCTTTACACTGTCTATTGCATCTGTTAGCTTTATTTGTTCACCATACACACATAAAGAGACACACACACACACCATTCCCATTCTTCTGCTCTGAGTAACCGTTAAGTTTAAATGATTTAGAAGCTTTCTAACTGCCTCTATCTCTTCCCTATAATTTATCTTACATGTAACTATCAAATTAATCTGATAAGGTAAGATTTTCTTCATTTTCTTTTCTTACTCAAAGCAATGCTATTTATTTAACTTAACATTGACCATTTTACAGTATGATCCCAGCATCCTTCCTATCTATAGTTTTCTACGGTATATACCTCTTTGTTAATCATCCCATTTGGTCCCTTTTTATTGTAAATTTTGAGCTTTAGATTGGATTTTTAACCTGAGTGAAATTCCATGAATGGAATTTCAGCATTTGGTTTTGGAAACTGAACCCTACTAATCACTACTAAAAGAAACCTTAACAGGATACAGAGGAGGAAACACCTGCTTTTCCCATACAACTCAGGAGAGCAATTAATATCCTCTTATCATGAAAGTATCTCCCCCATATGGGAAAAAGACAGCCTCTTCAACAAATGATATTGGGAAAACTAGATAACTACATGCAAAAAAATAAAACTGGACCACTTTCTTACACTATACACAAAAATAAACTCAAAATGGATTAAAGACCTAAATGTGAGACCTGAAGCCATAAAAAATCCTAGAGGAGAACACAGGCAGCAACCACTTTGACATCAGCCATAGCAGCTTCCTTCAGGATATGTCTCCTGAGGCAAGGCAAACAAAAGCTAAATTTGATTACTAGAACTAATTATAATACAAACTTCTGCACAGTGAAGGAAACGATTATCAAAACTAAAAAACAACCTACTGAATGGGAGAAGATATTTGCAAATGATATATCTGATAAAGGGTTAGTATCCAAATATATAAATTACTTATACAACTTAGCACCCAAAAAACAAACAATCCAATTTAAAAATATGATAAGATTTGAAAAGACATCTCCCCAAAGAAGACACACAAATGGCCCACAGACACTGAAAAGATAATCAACATCACTCATCATCAGGGAAATGCAAACAAAACCACAGTGAGATATCTCCTCACACCTGTCAGAATGGCTAAAATAAAAAACACAAAATAAGTGTTAGTGACGATGTGGAGAAAAAGTAACCGTCATGCACTGTTGGTGGGAATGTGAACTGGTGGAGCCACTGTGAGAAACAGCATGGAGGAGGTTCCTCAAAAAATTAAAAATAGAACTACCATGTGATCCAGCAATTCCACCACTGGGTATTTATTCAAAGAATATGAAAGCACTAATTCAAAAAGATATATGCACCCATGTGTTTATTGCAGCATTATTTACAATGCCCAAATTGTGGAAGCAGCCCAACTGCCCATGGATAGATGAGAGGATAAAGAATTTGCTATGGCTGATGTCAAAGACATTGCTGCCTGTTTTCTCCTCTAGGATTTTTATGGCTCCAGGAATATATATAGGTATATATTCACACACACACAGAGACACACACTGGAATATTATTCTGCTATAAAAAAGAATGAAATCTTGCCATTTGCAACAGTATGGATGGATTTAGAGAGTATAATGCTAAATGAAATAGGTCAGTCAGTGAAAAATGCCATATGATTTCACTCATGTGGAATTTAAAAAAGAAAACCTGAACAAAGAAAAAAGACAAAAAAAAAAAAAAA
>NC_048225.1:112475184-112500427 GCF_002007445.2 Ailuropoda melanoleuca
AACTACATGCAAAAAAATAAAACTGGACCACTTTCTTACACTATACACAAAAATAAACTCAAAATGGATTAAAGACCTAAATGTGAGACCTGAAGCCATAAAAAATCCTAGAGGAGAACACAGGCAGCAACCACTTTGACATCAGCCATAGCAGCTTCCTTCAGGATATGTCTCCTGAGGCAAGGCAAACAAAAGCTAAATTTGATTACTAGAACTAATTATAATACAAACTTCTGCACAGTGAAGGAAACGATTATCAAAACTAAAAAACAACCTACTGAATGGGAGAAGATATTTGCAAATGATATATCTGATAAACGGTTAGTATCCAAATATATAAATTACTTATACAACTTAGCACCCAAAAAACAAACAATCCAATTTAAAAATATGATAGAAGATATGAAAAGACATCTCCCCAAAGAAGACACACAAATGGCCCACAGACACTGAAAAGATAATCAACATCACTCATCATCAGGGAAATGCAAACAAAACCACAGTGAGATATCTCCTCACACCTGTCAGAATGGCTAAAATAAAAAACACAAAATAAGTGTTAGTGACGATGTGGAGAAAAAGTAACCGTCATGCACTGTTGGTGGGAATGTGAACTGGTGGAGCCACTGTGAGAAACAGCATGGAGGAGGTTCCTCAAAAAATTAAAAATAGAACTACCATGTGATCCAGCAATTCCACCACTGGGTATTTATTCAAAGAATATGAAAGCACTAATTCAAAAAGATATATGCACCCATGTGTTTATTGCAGCATTATTTACAATGCCCAAATTGTGGAAGCAGCCCAACTGCCCATGGATAGATGAGAGGATAAAGAATTTGCTATGGCTGATGTCAAAGACATTGCTGCCTGTTTTCTCCTCTAGGATTTTTATGGCTCCAGGAATATATATAGGTATATATTCACACACACACAGAGACACACACTGGAATATTATTCTGCTATAAAAAAGAATGAAATCTTGCCATTTGCAACAGTATGGATGGATTTAGAGAGTGTAATGCTAAATGAAATAGGTCAGTCAGTGAAAAATGCCATATGATTTCACTCATGTGGAATTTAAAAAAGAAAACCTGAACAAAGAAAAAAGACAAAAAAAAAAAAAAAACCCCACAATCTTAACTATAGAGAACAAACTGAAGGTTACCAGAGAGAAGGTGAGAGGGAGGATGGGTGAAATGGTGAAATAGCTGAAGGGGGTTAAGATCATTTCTTTTAGACATTGAGCACAATTAATTCTGTATGATTCTATTTATATAAAGTTCAAAAAGAAGCAAAATTAAGCTATAGTTTTAGAAGCAAGAATAATGGTTACCCTTGGCAGGTTGGTAGTAGTTACTAGATGTGACTTGAAGGGTGTTATTGACCCCAGTTTCAAAAAGCTGACGTTATTGTTTCCTCTGAGCTCATCTACCCTTTCATCAATTGGTGACCCTTCACACTTTTTGGGTTTGATGTGCTCAGATCAGGTGTTAGAACAGGGCACTTCAGGAGAGGAATATTCAGATATTCAGACTTGTTATTTAAAAAGCACAGACACACACAATTCTTCTCTGCTTGTCCTGTCCTTTCATATGGTCATCCAGACATGCACAGATTAATTCTGTTAATGTGTATGATTGTACACCTGCAATTTAAAAAACACTGAACACAGTACCTGGAAGACAAAAAAGTAAACTCTCTGCATTCCCAATCATGTTTTATATGTGATCCCACTGAAGTACAAAATCATATAAACTAATAGCAGTTTAGTATATTAAATATCATAGTGGAGGTATGCATAAAGTTATATAACAACAAGAGAACTTTGCTGAAAAGTCCTCATACTGAGATAATATTTGAAATGGTGATTGACTTCATCAGGAAGACAAGAGGAACACTAACCCAGGCAGAATAGCAAGTTGTGTTAAAGACACAACCAATTGTTAAAACCTTGGAATGTTCTCAGAGCATTGAACTGCCGTACATGATGGCATACAGGTTGAAGTGGGAGGCAAGAGCACAAGAGGAGTTTGGAAAGGTAGAAGAGTATGAATTTTCTAAGTCTTAGGGCTAGCAAGGACTAGAGGTAAGGTATTCATTTATTTCCATTGAAAACTGAAAAGTGTGTCATTCCACTTTAATGTGACTTGCCACAGGATACACAGATATAAAATTAGCCTCTTAAATAAAAGATGATCTCTGGATGTCTTGTTCAAATTCAGTTCAAAAGTTGGTGTATTCCAATGTTGTAATAGAAGCTAAGAATATAAATTAATAAATCATAACCCCCACGGTTTAATAAGAGAGATAAAGAAGAAAACAACTAATAACAGTACAACATATCATTTGTTTCACCACAAATTATTGTGAAGTTAGAATAAGAGGATGGAAAAAAAAACTTAGAGAAACAGAAAAAATACATGTGGATAAGTATAAAAATAAGACATGTTAATGTGTTGAATAATGGGAGAAGAGAAAAGGGAAAAAAGTATGCTTATGCGTAAAAAAATACCACTGTTTAAAAATGATACAAAGTTTGGGATGTTGGAAATTAAGGAGTATTTCTTAGTTACAAAAGTAAATGGCAATGACGTTATGATTTTTGGAGTTTGACTTTCTGGTTATTTCTAGCCTCAAATGAACCAACTGGCAAGTTGTTTAAACTAGGCTAGGTATAGGAACTCCTGGGTGGCTTAGTTGATTAACCGTCCGACTCTTGATTTCGGCTCAGGTCCTGATGTCAGGGTTCTGGGACCAAGCCCCGTGACAGGCTCTGTGCTCAGTGTGGAGTCTGCTTGGTCCTCTCACTCTGCTCCTCCTCATTAATTCTCTCACTTGCTCTCTTAAATAAATGAATAAAATCTTTTAAAAAAATGTTTTAAATTAGATTGGGTATAGAAAACTCATATCTCAAATGTAATCCAAGAGAATGATGATGAAATTGATTGAGACTGCCTTTGAGGTATACCAAGTTATTAATTTCCAGTGCCACTAATACATGATCATTGTAGTACAAAGAAATGAGTAGAGGGACAAAGATGGTGAGTTTCAACATAAAGTAATAACTTCCATAGTGGAGTCCTCAACCTGCTTCCTATCCAAAGTTTAGGGTCAGCATGCACTTTTGATGTTCCCATTCTTTCTCGGCCACACTGACAAGCAATATTTTATACAGGGGCAGCCCCCTCGCCTGAGTACATTACATATCACAGTCTTAGCCTACTGAACACAGACATGTATAATCACCAAAGCACACTTTTCTTGTTTTACATTCCTAATAATTTGGTATTGCTTTTGCTATTGTAATACGGTTCATTCAAAACTGATTCATCCATTAAGCATGGTAAACACAGTGCCTAAGGTCCATTGTAGTTTGGGGACCCAGAAAAAATGTTTTAATTTCTTTAAAATCAGAAGAAAATTGGCTGCCTGGATGGCACTCGGTTAAGCGTCTGCCTTCAGCTCAGGTCATGATCTTGGGGTCCTGGGATTGAGGCCCACATCGGGCTCCCTGCTCAGCAGGAAGTCTGCTTCTCCCTCTCTCTCTGCTGCTCCTCCTGCTTCTGCTTTCTCACTCTCTCTGAAATAAATAAATAAAATCTTTAAAAAAAATAAAATCAGAAGAAAATTAATATAATCAAGTCTGGACTATTCTCCTCTTTATCTCTTTCACTCTCTCTCTCATTTTCTTATGAAGGAAAGGACCACAGAAGTCCTAGGACCCATGAAAGTCATAATACGGCCCTGAGCCTTTTTTGACTAACACATAAATTGATATCAAGAAGTTGAGTGTGGGTCATAACACAAACATAATATAAGCAGAACTGGATTAAGAGTCAAGTCTTGAGGTGGTGAGGAAATTACAGAAATAAAATTTATTTATATTACATAGTTAAAAAATAACTTAGTAAAAACTGACACTTGTGATAATATAGAAAGCAGTTTGTGAACTTAATAAACCATAGTATTAATTTTTAATGGCTATATTTGGCAAATCAGGAGAAAAATGAATTTAGAAAATACTAGTTCTGTTCTTAGCAAAGCATAACTGAAATAGGGGAGAGAGAGAAAATAACACCAACACATAACAGTTAATCAAAGAACTATGTGTAGAGAAGAGTGCTGGTGGGTAGGTATGGCTATTGGCACGAACACCTGAGTCTTAGAATTGGATATTTGCAAATGCCTTTAGATATTCTAACACATAAAAACAATTTGGCAAATTCTAAGATTATATTTATTTTCTTATGGAGATTTTTAGCTGTTCCCTGCTGTCTTCTGGTACATAGGATTTTAGAATGGAAATTTGGTAGTAGGCATACAGGCTTAGTTTTGTTTTGCTTTGCATTGTTTGATGTGTGTTTGTACTGTTTTATTTGATGCCTTGGTTCACTGTCCAGGATACTGTAGGATTCTTTCCTTAATCATACAGTCCAGTAAGTTCATCACAAGGTTTTAATTTTGTATTTAACTTCCTCCCTTCATTCCTTTATAGCAGAACCTAGAATTAGAAGGTCTTTTGTTTTGTAATTTTGGCTTCCTTTATTTCAGGATTTTTTTCTGTTGATTTTTTGAATGCAGTGTTAATATGATCTCTTTCTAATTATGGTTAATTTCTTGTGTCAACATTTTTTAATATTTTTAATAGACCTTCTAGTTCTTTTTTCATGTGGTCCCATTGTTCCATTTCTTATTTCAAAAACTTCACATTGTTTTTAGTCATTGAAATTAAGAACAATTGTGGAGATGCTTGCAGGCTATTTTTATGGATATCTGTGTGTGTGTATAAGTCTTTTCATTCATCTCTTATTCTCAGCACCAAAATAAATTTCCCCCCACAATTTACTTTTCAATTTAGAATTCTTTCACAGGAAAAATGTACTGTTTGAATGACTGATTTCTTTATTCTGTTCTCTCTGCCAGAATTGTAAGAGAGATGCCTCTAAGTAGGAATTTCTTCTCTTCCTTGGAGCACATTCACTCCCAGCCCTCACCCACACCACTAGGTTGAGGACTCTACTCAGACCTGTTATTATTCCCATTTTATGGTTGAGATTACTGACACTCAAGGAATTAAAATAATTCACATAAAATTACAGAAGAAAACTATAAAAATTGTCAAGAACTAAAACTGGGTCAACGATCCCATTTTTGCTATGTTGATGATATTTCTGTCTACTCCAAACATGTATATCAATTTCTTCCATTACTCAGATATTTTCCACTGATTCTAAAGAATGTATTGCTATGACATAGTTATTACTAGAAAGTCCAGAATTTGTGATGCTTAATTTAAAATATCCAGATTTCCCCAGAATGAGTATCTAAAGATCTTGGCTATTAATAGGTTCTGACTCAAGCCAGATCTTCTATATGACATCCTGAGATCAACAAAGAAAAGTTTTTTTTTTTTTAATATCTAAGGCAAAACCTTAAAAACAGAGATTTGATCTGAGCAAAGCAATTAGAAAGCAAAGTAAAAAAAAAAAAATGTTTAGGCAAATAGGAATACCAGGCTGCCTAGAACAAGTCAGGCTGTGGCTTACCTTCATCTGTGCATGTCAGCTAACTCTGAAGAAACAAGACCAACAGGCTGAATAACTCAGGCATTATTCCGGATATCCAAGATTTATTTTTGTAATTGTGTTACACACCAGCATGTTTACCAAATGGCAAAATGCTTAGCAGATAGGCAGCCTCCTTTACAGAATACCATCTCACCTGTAAGAACTAGTTCTTATGCGCCGGTGCAAATGGAAAGCAGTGGATCAGGACACATTGGGATTGATGTGACAAAAGAATTGTCTCTAATGAAAGAAAGGTGCCTTAGAAATACAAATTGGGACTACAACTAGTTTTTTTCTGTTATTTCTGAATTTTCATATTGCTATTTGTGCCATTTATGACAAAATTACCTCAGTGTGGTATTAAAACCTAGTTTACAGATCAATAAGAAACGCTTCCTCCAATCTTTTTTATTACCCCCATGTGACCCTTTTTTAACTTCACCTGTGTCTAGCTATGTAGCTTCAGAATATGAAAGAATTGAGTGCTCTTAATATTAAAAAGATGGAAAGGATAGTCATATAAGCAAACAAATTCTGCTTTGCCACTGTGTATATCAGTCAAAATGCTGTTTCTTTTAGATTCAGTGTGTTGTAACCTACCCAATATTTAGTGGTATAAAAAATACCTACTTGCTTAGCTCACAATTTGTGGGGCTATTTGGTTTTAGCTCAGCTAAGCAGCATTATCTGTTGGGTTTGACTTGACTCATTCATGCATTGGCAATTATCTAGCAGACAGTGACTCTACTGACATGTTTGGTAGTTGGCTGTCAGCTGATTCAGTGGTAGTAATTGTGCATTTCACATCATCCAGTGTCTCTCATCATTGAGTAGGTTAGCCTGGAATTGTTTACATACTGTCTGTTAAAGAGTTCCAAAAGTAGCAAGAATGAAAACCCCCATTTCCCAGTGGTTTGTAAATTCCATTTTTGGTCACAATTATAATGTCTCATTGACCAAGATAAGGCATGGCAAGCTCTGATTCAAGGGCCAAATTCCAGCTTTTGTGATAGGGGAACAGTGCTTTGGCCACAAATAGGAGAGCTCTAACTCAAGTTTAAACAGTAAGGAAATACATTATCTTGAGTATTAAAAAGCCCAGAGGTAGGGGATTCTCCAAGATGATTTATTTGTGAGCTCAAAAATGACATCAAGTTTCTTTCAGGTCCTTCTATCACTCCTCTTTGACATCCACAGTGTTTGTGGCATGTGAAGGCTCAGAACATGATGACAACAGCAGTTCCAGACATCACTTTCCACAAAGAAAAACCAAGGGCAGAAGGGAATAGTCTTTCTGAGGTCTCGCTATCTGAGGAACAGGAGAAATTGCCAGAATCCTCCAGCGAACTCCTTTTGTGTGACGTTAGCTATATTGATGTCACAAAACCATCCTTTAAACAAACTTTTCCTAGGGGATGGTATTACCATGACTACCTTAGACTGAACACCTGGTAAGGAATGGATCATGGATTAATTCAACCATTATTTATCATTTATCTACTATGTGCATGCATTAGACCAGGCGCTGGGGACATAGTGCATGAAATAGTCTTACCCCTCATGAAGTTTACAGTCTAGTCAGAGTGACATACAGTAAACAAATAAGTATATATAACCTACAACTGATAATAAAAGCTACTGAAAAAAACATGTTAAAGAGATACAGAAAGCCAGATAATGGGAACGGGGTTTCTGTTTTGTGTGGGAGAGTTAGGCAAGGCCTGATTGGCCACATCACATTTACTCAGAGACTTGTAAAAAATGAGTATGTCATATGGATATCTGCGGGAAACCCTTCCCATGCAGAGGAAGAAGTACTAGCAAGGATCAAACCTTGAAGAGGCTTGTTCAAGAAAGATTAAAAAAAAAAAAAAAAAAAAAAAAAAAAACAGCGGATCAGAATGATCTAAGGATGGAGTGGTGGAAAACAGAGTGGAGGTAAGAATCATATAGAGCCTTGTAGACCATAATAGGGCTTTGTGTATTTTTCTCTAAGTGAAAAGGGAAGCCTTTGAGGATTTTGAAATGAGTTGTGACATATCTGAATTTATTGTATAATATCCTGCTATGATTCTAATACACCATATGGGATGGGGGCAGAAGCAGCAGAACCCTGAAGTATTCCAGCTGGGCGACATTGGTGGCTTTGACCAAGGTAGTGATGTAGAGAAGTGTTCTGGTTATAGATATATGCTAAAAATGAAGCACAGAGAATCTCATGACAGACTTGATGTACATCACAAAAATAACTTTTCTGTGCTATAGCTTCCTCATTTATTAAAATAGTATCTCACAGGTTTGTTGTGAGGATTTATGATACATATAATTGTATTTAACAGTTTATTATATCCAGTCTCTGGTCTCATCCCAAAATTATTATAATTCATTGTGCTTGTGTATTGAATTTCTAGCTAATACACATTTCACATACCACAAGTCTCCTAAATAAGGAGATGAGGGTGGATTTGGGTGATCCTGAGAAATAAGTATTTAAAACAGGGCTCAAAAAGAGAAGAGAATATGAACAGAAAGCAAGAAGTCAAGTAAAGTACAATGAGTTAGAAGTATTTTCTTTTAGCTACTTTTTTATTGTTATTTTGTGCTATCAATGATGGATGAATTAACCAGCTACAGATAAAGGTTCAGAGACAAAAATGGCCTCTTCTTTGTCATGTCTCATTTTGAATAACCCTTAATTTTCCTGAGTGTTCCAAATAAAATACCTAGAAATATGTGCACATCTAATTCACTGGGCTAAGTCATATGACGTTTTTTTGCTGGGCCATAACTTTCCCATCAAGCAGACACTAGTGATGCCTTTATCATTATGTTATTCTGCCTTTTGTAAGCTCAGATTTGTATAATGTGACTTATTTTATAAAAGTAAAGATTTAAATAAGACAATGTATCATATTAAAGTTTTATGTATTGTTATTTATGTTTATAAATAAAATCAATTTTTACACTGATATACTTCAGTGTGTCACAAAAATCATTTCTAGATATTTCTACCTGTTTTAATTAGCATAGGATTCCAGAAAGTTCTCATGTAAATGTTTTCCCATTTCTATGGATTTAGTTTTAAGATGTGTTAAAATGTAGTTCCAGTATGGTTCTTACTAACATATAGAATATTTTTTTTTGCTCTCAATGATCCAATTCCTGATAATATGGCCTTGTGAATACAGGGGTTTAAATGTCTTTTCAATGAAGCTTATTTTTAGGGACATAATTTGATACACAAATTTATATTTACAATATACATTTAAGAGCTGCCTTGTATAAGACAGTTTTATACTACTGTTCTTTTCTTTCCTGACAAGGAAAGTTCTCATTTCTTTTTTTACTCAGATAGGCAAGAATATAACTCATGAGTACTTACTTCTGTTTGTTTTAGAAATTGGTCCAGCCAGGATCTGGTTAGACAAATTGGGGGTGTGTGTGTTTGTGTGTGTGTGTTTAAATTAAGTCCAACAAACTAACAAATCAAGACCTAAAGCCATTGGCACGTTTGGATTACAGATCATAGCAAATTTTCAGCAGCCAGATTTCATATAGATTTTGGCTGTGACTCTATGATTCGTATGTTGAGATAAAATCTGGCTATTTAGAAGTTGTCCAGGCTGCTTTAATAGATCAGCACTGCTAAATATCTTGAAAAGGACAAGAGTAGATAGCATACTATAAATTCTGTGTTTACACAATGACACCAGAGCTATGAAACTACATGCATTTAAGTGCTTATAGAAAATGTGAAAAAAATTATTACTTTATCTCTAGAATTACATATGCTCTTGGCAGCAAAGCTGGAATAAAAGGATAACTACATTGTGAGTATATGACAGTGATTCAATATTCAAATCCAAATAAGTTGAGCAATGTGAAATTGCTAGTAGTAAACCATTTCTAACCTTCGAAAATGATAATCTATGGTTCAACCTCAAAAATGTAAAAATCTGACTATGTGGACATCTAGGATAATATCCACCTCTAACTTGTTAGTGCATGTGAGGAAAATAAATATAATTCTGAAAATGTAGATGTGAAAGTAATATAAAATCGTGAAGAGTCATCAAAATGTTAAAAACTACATAAAGCACTTGTGATTATAATTCTCATTCCTTTAAAGATTTCAAGTTTTTTAATATGCATCATGCAACTTTTCCAAAGTATGTATTATTATTATGTTTTCTTCATGATGTGAAGATTACAGAATGGTTTACATTCTGTAATATGCAGTGTTGATCTTAGGCAGTTTGAGGAACTGGAGTTTATCTTGTATCAATTCTCCTTCCCATCAGATGTACCTTTCTCTCCTTCGACTGCAGCAAGGTTCATCATTCCAAGATAAATAAGAGAAAAATGCTCTTTTTTTTTTCTTCCTTGAAGCCTGTTAAGGGTTCTTTTAGCTCTTAATATTAGATAACAAGAAGAAAACCTAGAGTTTGTTGATTACTTCAAATTGGAAGGCAAAGGAACATTTTAGTCAGGGGTCTAAATCTGAGTTCACTGCAATCCGTCTATTAAGATTAAACCATGGAGAGGAAAGAAGAAGCAGGAGCAGGAGGATTTCAGTTGCTCCATCACTGCTGCCAGATAAGAATCAGCATTATGTTTTATTTTAGCCAACTGGGGATTATTATATTTGTATGAAAACTCTGAATTTTTGCTTTGGTTCAAGATAAAAGATGAAATTCAAGAATGCCATTGAAAGAGGCAACCAAGAAAACTACAAACCATTTACTACTTACGACATATGTATTTCTATTCATGTGTTTTTCAAATAGTCTCTTCAGTCAAGTGGTCAAGTGACCATTCACTTAATTAATAATGGCTGCTTAGCCAACTTCATCACCACGCAGTGACTTTACAAACCAACAGAGGAGAAGCAGATGCTACCTTTCCCCCATGTTTTGATAGTCTATCTAATGCCTTTGACTGATCTTTATTCCTAGTCTGTGCATCAAAATGATACTTTGTTCATGAATGTTCTTTACCCAAAGAGAATAATGGGGTTAGAGTGACCTTATGACATATGCGAAATGATCCACAGCCAGCTTAGTGCACTCTGGGGAAACACAGGAAGACTGATACTGTGTTTTTTTTGATGCTGTGAGGCAAATTGTACTTTTATGCTGACTGAGTGTTTTAGACATGACTTACATTCTCTGAGTCTAGGGTTACATCATTCTTATTGCAGCCTCCGGAGTTCTAGTCAGCAAAGGTGAATACAGCAGATCTTACCTTTTATATCTTAAACAGTAGCAAGTGCTTTTTTCTTATGAAAAATAGTCATATCCTCATCAAAGCAACTTAAAAACTTACCAATAACATAGTAGCCTAATGACAGTTAAATATATTTGTAAGTTTAGAACATAGAACATGTTTACTTTTTTCCAGGAATTTCATCCCAACCAACAACTCAGGTGAGACATTCTTTACGTAAGGTATAAGTTACAAATGTGGTTGTCCTTATACTAATGTCTGGAGTATGTCCTCATACATTTTCCAGGGCTGCTCAATATTTAGTACATTTCAACTAGTTGGTGTTAGAATCAGGTCATCTGCTTCTCCTGGGGCAATAACAAAGTACAGGAAATATTCCTGAAGAATATGAGCTACAATTGCATGTTAGAAAGTTTTTCTGTTTAAAAAAAAATTATAAGCACTAACAAAAGGGGTGAAAGTCATTATGCATCTAAAAAATAGATAAAATAGTCTGGAAATTTTTTGAGGACACGTGCTGAAAATACCATGTGTTTCACTATAAAAGATAAAAGCTTGAGTAACTCAAATACTTGAACAAACAAGAACTTGGACTTTAAGGAACATCAGGACGAGATAATGGAAGAGTTATCCAGTAGGTAAGAAGGACCATGATGTAGCAGTGGAAAAGAGCCAGTCAGTGACAATAAATCCAACAGTGAAAATTCTGTATCATTGCTCCTTGGAGCCAATACACATGATCTGCAAATAGCCCTTTCTTAATCAGATCTTGTGATTTTCCTCTCTTAAAATAAATAACATCAGCCAAAAGAATACTTTCAAATATTGAAGAGTGCTCAAGAATACTTGAGACCATGTGAAAGTTTGCTTACATGTCTTGATCAAAGGTTAGTGTGTCTTATTCACAAAGAAAATCTATAATATTGATTAATCCTGTGGAAAGAAAAGACAAAACAACTCTCACGTTTGGAGGAGACTGTAAAAGTTATTTTAGCACATTTGGTTCTATGTTCATAATATGCTTGATGGCCTAAAATTACAAATTTTCAAGATTTACTTCTAAAGAAAGTCCAGCTAATGAATTTCTTCCCTTTTGTAATCATTCCTTAAATTATGTACAGTTAGTTTGAAGATGTTTTGCCTATGGAGAATTGTAATCTACAATGTTGTCCTACAGGTTAAGAAACCATTAATAATTGTCTCTAAATTAACCTTAGATAATTACAGTCCAAGTAGATAGTTTCATGTTTTAAATTGTCTCTCTAGATACTTATGTTCAGAGTTTCAGAGAGTTAGTTAAATTTGTCCTTTTTATTTCCACTTGAAAGTAGGGCAGAAGACTAAGATGTTATATTAAAAGTAGAAAAATACAATATTATGATGGAAGAGAAGATTGAAAGTTTGAAAGGTCTAGTTCATTTAGTAGGCATAAATCTTGTCTTCTTTCTTTTTAAAACATTCTTTGAGAGTATAAAAAACTGCTTCTAGGATTTCTTGATGTAGTCATTATTTTCAGACAGGGATTCATAGCGGGGAGGGAGTGTAAGACAGCATGAAGTCCCAAGGACAGAGATCAACTGAAAGAATCTGATAAAATCTCTTTGATTGACAAACATTTTCTCTTTATGAATTGTGTATTTTTACCAGGCAATAAAATACATTTAAAAGCCTTTTGTATTGTTTTTCACTGATTTTTTTAAAAGATTTATTTATTTATATGAGAGAGAGAGAGGGAGAGAGGAGGGAGGGGAAAAGGGAGAGGGAGAGAGAGAATCTCAAGCAGATGCCCTGCTGAGCACTGAGCCTGAGGCAGGGCTTGATCTGAAGACCCAGAAATCATGACCTGAGCCTAAATCAAGAGTACAACACTTTTCTTTAATGTTTTTTTTATTATATTATGTTAGTCACCGGACAGTACATCCCTGGTTTCTGATGTAAAGTTCAATGATTCATTAGTTGCATATAACACCCAGTGCACCATGCAATACACGCCCTCCTTAGTACACATCACCAGCCTATCACATTCCCCCAACCCCTCCCCTCTGAAGCTCTCAGTTTGTTTCTCAGAGTCCATAGTCTCTCATGCTTCATTCCCTCTTCTGATTACCCCCCCTTTCTTTATCCCTTTCTTCCCCTACCGATCTTCCTAGTTCTTATGTTCCATAGATGAGAGAAATCATATGATAATTGTCTTTCTCTGCTTGACTTATTTCACTTAGCATTATCTCCTCCAGTGCCGTCCATGTTGCAGCAAATGTTGAGAATTCGTTCTTTCTGATAGCTGAGTAATATTCCATTGTATATATGGACCACAGCTTCTTAATCCAGTCATCTGTTGAAGGGCATCTCGGCTCCTTCCATGATTTGGCTATTGTGGACAATGCAGCTATGAACATTGGGGTGCATATGGCCCTTCTCTTTACTACGTCTGTATCTTTGGGGTAAACACCCAGTAGTGCAATGGCTGGGTCATAGGGTAGTTCAATTTTTAACTTTTTAAGGGACCTCCACACTGTTTTCCAGAGTGGCTGTACCAACTTGCATTCCCACCAACAATGTAGGAGGGATCCCCTTTCTCCACATCCTCTCCAACAATTGTTGTTTCTTGCCTTGTCTATCTTTGCCATTCTAACTGGCGTAAGGTGGTATCTCAGTGTGGTTTTGATTTGAATTTCCCTGATGGCTAATGATTTTGAACATTTTTTCATGTGTCTGTTAGCCATTTGTATGTCTTCATTGGAAAAGTGTCTGTTCATATCTTCTGCCCATTTTATGATTTGTTTATTTGTTTCTCGTGTATTGAGTTTGAGAAGTTCTTTGTAGATCTTGGATACCAGTCCTTTATCTGTGGTGTCCTTTGCAAATATATTCTCCCATTCCGTGGGCTGTCTCTTAGTTTTTTTGACTGTTTCCTTGGCTGTGCAGAAGCTCTTTATCCTGATAAAGTCCCATAAGTTCATTTTATCTTTTATTTCTCTTGCCTTTGGAGATGTGTCGTGAAAAAGGTTGCTCTGGCCGATGTCATAGAAGTTGTTGCCTATGTTCTCCTCTAGAATTTTGATGGATTCCTGTCTCACATTGAGGTCTTTCATCCATTTGGAGTTTATTTTTGTGTATGGTGTGAGAGAGTGGTCAAGTTTCATTCTTTTGCATGTAGCTGTCCAATTTTCCCAGCACCATTTATTGAAGAGACTGTCTTTTTTCCACCGGATGTTTTTTCCTGCTTTATCAAAGATTAGTTGCCCAAAGAGCCGAGGGTCCATTTCTGGGTTCTCTATTCTGTTCCATTGGTCGATGTGTCTGTTTTTGTGCCAGTACCATGCTGTCTTTGTGATCACAGCTTTGTAGTACAGCTCGAAATCCGGCATTGTGATGCCCCCAGCTTTGTTTTTCCTTTTCAACAGTTCCTTGGAGATTCGGGGCCTTTTCTGGTTCCATACAAATTTAAGGACTATTTGTTCCAGTTCTTTGAAAAATGTCCTCGGTATTTTGATCGGGATAGCATTGAAAGTGTAGATTGCTCTGGGTAGTATGGACATTTTAACTATGTTAATTCTTCCAATCCATGAGCATGGAATATTTTTCCATCTTTTTATGTCTTCCTCNTTAAACTCTCTTTATGACTCCACTGTTCACAGACAGGAAAACTTAGTCTTCTAATCCAAATTTCACTATTTTAAAGTTGATATTTATTTCCACCTGCTTTACTTTTATTTCTGTCTCCCAAGAAGGATCCAGAAAAAAATGTATGTAATATAATTGTTCCTGAAAACTGCAACATTAATCACTAAATGTTTCTCCCTACAGCTTTCTTTTCTGTATGAGAGGAAAATAATTGGGCTGGTAAGTATCAACAGCTAGAATATCAGTTGGATGGTGACATGCAAATAGTGTTTTGAAATTATTTTTTAAGATTGTATTTATTTGAGAGAGAGAGAAGGAGGGAGGGAGAGAGAGTTCACGAGAGGGGGGTGGGTCAGAGGGAGAAGCGGACTCCCCACTGAGCAGGGAACCTGATGTGGGACTCGATCCTGGGACTCCAGGATCATGACCTGAGCTGAAAGCAGTCACTTAACCAACTGAGCCACCCAGGCATCCCAGTGTTTTGAAATTTTACTACTAAAGCAATCTCCTTTTTACAAAGCTTTTAGATTGATATAAAGTCAAATATTTTAATTACAATAGGAAAATAAAAGATCTACGTTTATTTTTATTTTTCAGGTTCTTTACTTAAATCACTATTGTCTTTAATTAAAATCCTTCAGTTTTATTAATCTTCCCATATTGGCATATAAAGGTAGTGTTTGATTTTGCTCTTCCTTCTTCTCCTCTTTCCTTTTCTTTCTTAAATTTATGAGGGAGGACAAGAGGTCCGTTTTGTGTTCTGTGTTATAACTTTAAATATTTATAAAAGCTTCCCTTGCAAAATATTTATCCTTGGACTGTTTTGTTCAGTGAATTGCCAGACAATAAACAAGTACAAAATATTATCACCTTGTGATATTTCTTAAATGGCTGTCATTACATTTCTGTTTTCCACCTAGGAATTCATAGATAGTACTTTAATTAAATAAATTATATTTCCTTCCTCATCTTAGTTTCTGAGTATTATATCAAGACCTAGGAACAAGGTAATTTGAAATGAGTATATTAGCCATGTGGTAAGCTTGAGGATTTTGGAATTGATCAAGGAAGAGACAGGACCAGGAGATGTAGTAATACATAGCCAGATTCATTGGTCAGTGCTTGGACAGAGCTGTATGAGAGGTGAAGTTTCTTCTAGGAAAAGGCTTTCCAGTGACAGTGGCAAGAGGAACCACTTGGAAGGGGTAGTGGGGAAGAAAGTAGACCTCTCCAGAAAAGGGAAAATCAGAGAGGGAGGGACATGTGTCTCAATGTCACTCAGCAGCAAGTTGGAGAGTTTCCACGTCATTGTTCTAGAGGGCATCTGTAGTTTGGGGTTTTCCATAACCAAAGTGTTTGTCTTATCTATGGTTATGAGATGTTAAGCACAGTTTTGAGGGGTATACAAAGTAGACAGACTCTAAATAGCTAAATATATATTTGGATTATATTTAAAATGATTTGATATATAAGAATATGATTTTGACACCAGTAAGCTTTGGCCTAACAGTCCTGGCTGCCATGAAAACATAACATGCATCCGTTTAGGCCAATACACAGGGGCCCTCAGTGGCCCATTTATATAACAACCTCTATGTGTGAAACAGGAATATATGTACAATTTATTTTGTTTCCTTTTCTATTTATTGAATGAGTTAACCTGTACTGAACAATAGACATGTTCTTTTAGAAGGCACACCATATAATTTTGTCATTGATAAATTCATCGGCAAGTAGAATACACTCTTTATTATAAATTGTTGCAAGCTAAACTATTTTGCAGCTTTAGCATAAAGTAAATTGTTCAAATATCAGTAAAATAGAAAACCATTCCCTGAAGCCAGATATTGTGGCCAAAAGTTTGGAAAAGGTTTTTGCTTACTTACTTATTGATAAATTAAGCATCAATATTTAAAGGGGGAAAAGAAAAGCCCAGAATGAAATCATATTTACAAAATGCCCAAGGTACTAAGAAGGAATATATGATATTATTCTGAAATGTTCTCTGAAAATATCTGGGTTTTACAAACAGAAATTTAAGTTGTGGTGCAAAGGGAATGGTGAAATTGGATAAAGCAATGCCCTTTTCTAAAATAAAGTGATATGTTACTAAGTACAATAAAAATTTTGATATATTCATTAGAAGAATTTCTGGGTGCCTATAAATGACTGTTATCCTATTACTTCTTTCATGCTTTAAGCATGAAATTTGAAATTATTGTCGGTAAAATTCTAGTAGGTAGCACCTTGTTGAAACCATAGACTTGGATTATTTTAGCACAAATACTATCTGCTGCACACATGGGAATTTAGTACATCTCTTTCAAAAGCAAATATTCCCTATTACATAACAATGATGCTAAACTCTAACTGTTGACATTCAATAAAATGAGCCTCCTTTTCTCTGTTTCACTTGCCAAAATAGAGTGAGTGAGATATGCTTTTGTCTTGCCCAGTATCACTTTAAGAAACAGTTCTGTTCCTGTTGTTGGTTTAAGTGGTTGAATGGGTTGCAGAAGTAACCTGTGTTACTGGAATTTTTTGGTTCAACGTACTATTAAATAAAACTAGCCTTGTCATTTGAGTAGAAATTTGGTTCTTTATGAAAAGGGAGAAGGAGGAATTAAAGTGTGCAAGACAGAGTAATACTGCTTTTCCTTTTTTGACTGGGAAGCTGCCATATAGAAGGGGGATAATGACTGGAACAACAGTTATAAATTGTTGAATATTAGACTGAAATGGGTCCTGGGAATACACTAACCAAACATCTTCAACTTACAGATAAGGGAACTAAGGCCTTTAAATATAAAGAGCTAGGTAACTATGGTCCATCCTTGTCATATGACAGTGTTCTAGGCATTATTGAACAAATAAGTCATTATGAGAATTTCATCTTTATCAATCACCAAGTATAATTTAGGAGAAGGGAGGAATGGGAAAATTGATTTGGTACTAAAAGGTTTAGTGGGATGTAAAATTTCTTATCATAAGGTATGCACTAAATTTGAGGTTTGAAGGTAATAAAATGTACTCATGACATTACAATATAATGAAATATGACTGGCATTGAGAATATAACAAAGATGCCAAAGATAACCAGGTGTCACTACATGCACCTGGTAAGCACTCAATAATTATTAATTTCTTTCATTACTTTCTTTTTCACAACAAACAGACAATTCTTTGGGAAATATGAGTTCTCTTTGTATAGCCTCTTGCTAGCTGCTTAATTTTTCTGGCACTTTGTCTGTCCCTTTTGGTAATGGGGATAATTACACAGTGCTTGCTACTTATGTAGCATATTGAGTTCCTGTTGCTAAATGATATAGATACATGGGTTTAAGATATGTCCGTGCACAAAGTATTATCATTACCAATTTAATGTTTTTTATAGTTTCACAAAGAGTATCTTTGTGATCGCTTTGAAAGATTTATAAGGTTTATTATCATTTGGAAATTCTTGTCTGAGAATTAGCATGAATGGTGCAGGGAAGCCTAGGGGCTGTTAGGCATTTTAAAGACAGCACTATAAATGGTAATTACTAGCTTAAACATGTATTTGTTCCACTGAAATATAACCCTCCATTTCCATCCCATTTCTAGCTGTGAAACACGACTTTTCTATAAGCAGGGAGTAGGATTTTTCAACACCTGCCAGAAATGTATATAAGATACATTAAATTCATGAAGAAAACAGTGTGAGTTCTAAAGGCAAATGAAGTAGTGTTCTATATGGTGCACATGGAAGAATAATATTTCTTTATTATTTCATCTCACTATGAGCCTAGTGATAGAAGCCAGTGAAGAGAGGAGGCTAATGAATGGAGAAGGTTCAGAAGTTGAATTAACTAAAACCTTTGGTTAATTCTTACTTACAAGATTATTATAATATTTTAGAAAGTTTTTCAAGAGAATAGTTGTCCAAAGCCCATGATCACAGCTTTAAAATGAGATCATTTTTTTGAATTTAATAACAAGATTTAAAAAATACAGTTACTTTGAAGGAGCTAAATCATTTCATATGGTTTGTGAAATCAACTTTGAGTTCTTGTATGGGATTGCATGGGGGAAAATCATGCACACGTTATACTTCATTGTATGGCAGATTGCCTAATATGTCAATAGATGCCTTTCAAATATTAGATATTATTTAATCGTACTCTTTTTTAAAAAGATTTTATTATTTATTTATTTTAGAGAGAGAGAGAGAGTGAGTGGAGGAAGGGGCAGAGGGAGAGGAAAACAGAGAATCTCAGGCAGACTCCAAGCTGAGCACAGAGCCCAGCAAGAGGGGCTCAATCTCTCTCGCTCTCTCAAAAAAAAATATTATAATAATAAATAAATTTAAAAAATCAACATATTTTAGAAAAATAAAGGAACAAAAATATGTGCAACCATAGCAATAGTGCCTGCAAGCAACAGGTATTGCTCCTGAATAAATTTCTTCCTATCATAGCACAAACAACTCTCTGTAGGAAAGCTCCTAAATCAAGGATAAAATCTTAGCTAAATGAGAAAATTTTAATCCTTTCCAAATTGGCTAATAAAACAACAAAGAAAATTCACTATACATGGACATGATGGTTAACTAGAGCAGAGGTCGAGTCAAATAGAAACCAGTGCAATACATATCTTTTCAAAAATTGTACATGAAGCCAATGACATAAATTTCTTCTCCCATAAAATATTAGTTTCATGTATACTTTTCATTATTATAATCTCAGAAATGGGTTGGAGTGGAGAAAGTTCATACATTCTTCTGTGAAGTATGGATTCTGCTAATGAAGCCCAGGAATACTGAAAGCTCATTAGAAAAATCCTTGCATTCATCATGGGGATAGAGTAAGATTGTGCCTCTTATTTGGTGGTTTAGAAATGAATGGGGACAAATATGTAGTCAAGCATCCCTAAGCCAAAGCTCTCCATCAAATAGGATTTCTCAGCTCCTCTGAAACGTAGGTTGACTCTTAGTGTTCAGTACACTACCCTGGAGTGAATTAGAAAAGTCACTGAAAAGAGATAGCAGGCCTGGAAAGAGCCATTCTGGCTAAAGAGGAGATATTCTATAGCAAGTTATGAAATGACCATAATTAGCCATGGACTGGATGGAGGATGGCTGAGACCCAGAGGTGTTTGCCTTGCTGAAAAAGCCAAACTCCATAGCATACAAGAGCCAGTAGCAGCATGTAAGAAACTTGGAGGTCACTATTATATCTTATCAAGAAGTAAAAAACTGACTAGACTGAAAAACAACAATACTTCTTAGGAGACTAAGAGAAGTGAAGTCACAGGGTAAACTGCTCTTCCCAAGTTGGAGAGACAGGCAGGCATATACAAAGAATCGCAGCTTGGCTGAGCTGAGGGAAAACTTTCATGGAAACCAGTGCCAGGGTAAGAAAACTTGAAATGTAACTGACAAATTGCTGTTGCCTCAGTGAGCAGTAAATACTCCAAGGGAACCTGGTCATCTGCTGGTTCCAGTACTTTTGTGATTTACATCTTGGAATTCTACTAGGTTCACAGTGAACACTGGAGAAAAATCTCATGCTTCCAGCAGGGAGAGAAAAAAAAGGAACAATTTGGGAAAAAAAAAGCCAGAGCATCCTATTCTTAATGGAGTATGCCCTCAGGAGAAACTATTTAGCCAGAACCTAACCTACAGTGGTTTTATCAGAGCCAAACTGACTTGGGAGAAGGGAAATAATCAAATCCAGCCAGTGTTAACCTTCCATTTGGGATGAGAGATATACCTAACTCCAGCCAAGTCTAGACTTTCTGCCCCACCTAAGGACAGGAGAGAGAAGCATTTGTAAAGTTACAGTCCAATGGTACAGGCTTAATAACAGACTGAGACCTAATCAATGGACTACAGAACACTTTCCTTCCCACCACACCTCACCACCGCATTAATAAAGGCCTATTTATAGCAGTTCCTTTTAAACAGCATGTCATGTTCAGTGATCAAGAAAAAATTACAGAGCATACAAAAGGATAAAAAACACAGTTTGAAGAAACCAAGTGAGCATCAGAACAATACTCAGATATGGCAGGGATGTTAGACTTATTAAATTGGGAATTAAAAAACCAAAAACAGTGATTACTATGCTGAGGGCTCTAATGGATAAAATACACATTATGCAAGAACAGGTAGGAAATATGAACAGAGACATGGAAATCCTAAGAACCAAAAAGAAGTATTAGAGATAAAAAAAAATACTGTTGCAGATCTGAAGAATGCCTCAGATGAGCTTATTAGTAGATTGGACATGGCTAAGAAAAGAATCTCTGAACATGAGGATATATTAACAATACCCTCCAATACTGAAAACCAAAGAAAAAAAATACTAAAAAAGAAATAACAGAATGTTCAAGAACTGTGGGACAGCTACAAGATGTGTAATGTGCATGTAATGGGAATACCAGAAGGAAAAAAAACCCCAAAAAGGTAAAGAAGAAATATTTGAAACAATAACAACTGAGAATTTCCCCCAAAGTAATGTCAGATACCACACCACAGATCGAGAAAGTTGAGAGGAGATCAAGCTGGATAAATGCCAAAAATCTACACTTAGCCATAACTTGAAACTACAGAAAGCCAAAGATAAAGAAAAAATCTTTAAAGAAGCCAGAGGAGGAAACACATCTCATCTATCATTGAACAAATGTGAGAATTATATCCAACTTCTGTTCAGAAACCACAGAAGCAAGAAATGAGTGAAATATTAAGGAGTTGAGAGAAGTGTGTGCAAACACACACACACACACACACACACACACACACCCATCCAAAACAAGAATCCTGTATTCTGTGAAATTACCCTGTAAAAAAATGAAGGAAAAGAAAAAAGATTTATTTTCAAAGATTGAGAAAATTTTTTAGTAGTAGATCTGCATTACGAGAAGTGTTAAAAGAAGTTCTTTAGAAAAAAGTAAAATGACATAGATTAGAAACTGAGATCTATGTAAAAAAGGAAGAGCATCAGATAAGTGATAAGTGAAGGGAAAATAAAAAATATTTATTTTTCTTATTCTTAATTGATCAAATATTAACAACTTGTTCAAAAATAATAATAGCAACAATTTATTCAATTTTATATACTTATCTATGTATATATGCTTTGTATGATTATGCATAAGTAAAATGAATGATAATAGTGACACAAGGCACAGGAAAGAGAAACTAGGATTATTTTTTCATAAGGTACTCTCACTACCAGGGAAGCAATATAGTGTTTTTTAAAAATAGATTTAGATTAGTTGTAAATATATATTGAAAACTCTAGGGAAATGACTAAAAAAAAAAAGATTTCTTTAAAAGAGAAAATATACCTGATATGCTAAGAAGGGAGATAGAATGGATTTATATAAAATGCTCAATTAAAACCACAAAAGGCAGGGGAAAGTGGAAGACAAAAATAGAAAGAACAAAGACAACAAATAAAAACAGTAACAAATATGGTAAATATTAATCTAACTTTATCAATAATCACTTAGAATGTTACTGGTCTAAATGCATCTATTAAAAGAAATGGTCAGAGTAAGTAAAAAATAAGGCTATACATTGTCTACAAGAAATCCACTTTAAATGTAAAAATACATATTGATTAAAGCAAATAGATGGAGAAAAACACACCACCCTAATACTAATTAAAAAAAAAAAGGGTAACTATATTAAATTCAGGTGGAGCAAGGAATATTATAAGGAATAAAGAGAGAGGGATATTGTATAATGATAAATGGGTCAATCCTCCAAGAAATATACTACTTAACATGTCAAAATGATTGAGGCAAAGATTGATAGAAATAGATTAATTCACTATTATATTTGGAGATTACAACACTCCTATATCAGAAATGGACAGATCCAGCAGGCAGATAATCAGTGAGGACATAGTTGAGCTCAATAACACTATCAATCAAGTAGATAAATGGACATCTATAGACTACTTTATCTAACAACAACAGAATACATATTCTTTGCAAGCTCACATGTAACATTCACCAAGATAGAACCCATTCTGAGCCATAAAAAAATGCATTAACAAATTTAAAAGAATAGAAATTATATAATGTCCATTCTCTAAGCACAACAGAATTCAACTAGAAACCAATAACAGAAAGATATATGGAAAACTCAAAATATTTGGAGATTAAGCCACACATTTCTAAATAACACACAAGTCAAAATAGAAATCTGAAGAAAAAATTTAAAATATTTTGAACTAAATGGAAAGGAAAACACAATTTATCAAAATTTGTGGGATGTAAAAAAATAGTCTTAGAGGGAGATTAATAGCATTGAATGAATATATTAGGAGAGAAAAAAGATCTAAAAATAAATGATCTAAGAGTCTACCTTAAGCAACTGGAGAAATAAGAACAAATTAAATTTGAAGGAAGCAGAAGAAATGATAAAAATTACAGCAGAAATCAATGAAATTGAAAACAAAATGAATAGAGAAAATAAATGAAATCAAAAGCTGGTTCTTTGAAGAGATCAATAAAATCAATAATCCTATAGACAGACCAATGCAGAAGAAAAAGGAAAACTCAAGTTACTATTTTTAAAAATGAGAGAGGAGCTATAATTACAGTCCCCATGAATATTAAATTGATAAAAAAGGATATTTTTGAACAACACTTATCCCCACATATTTGATAACCTAGATGGAATGGACCAATTTCTTGAAAGAGACAATTTACCAAATTCACAGAAGGAGTAGACAATCTGAATAGACCTATATGTACTAAAGAAATTGACTAAATAATAACCTTCCAAAACAGAAAGCCCAGGTCCAGGTGAGTTCACTGGAGAAGTTCACAAAACAATTAAGAAATAAATTATATTGGGGTGCCTGGGTGGCACAGTTGATCAAGCATAGGGCTCTTGGTTTGGGCTCGGTAGTGATCTCAGGGTCATGAGAGCGAGCCCTGCATAGAGCTCTGCACTCAGTATAGAGTCTGCTTGAGACTCTCTCTTCCTCTGCCCCTTCTCCTAGCACATGGGCTCTCTCTCTCTGTAAGAAATAAATAAATCTTTAAAAAATAATAAATTATATCAATTATCTACCATCTCCTTCTGAGGAAAGGAAGAGAGGGAATACTTCCTAACTCATTCTATGAGGCCAGCACTACTCTAATACCAAACCTGTCAGACATTACAGGAAAAGAAAATATAGACCAATATTTCTCATGAATATAGGTACAAAAATCTTCAACAAAATATTAGCAAATCAAATCCAACAATGTATAGAAATAATTCTGGGCACAACCAATTGGGATTTATCTATTCGTACTATACATTCAACATAATCCCAAACAAAATTCAGGCAAATGATATTGACAAATTGTTTCTAAAGTTTATATGGATAGGCAAAAGACTTAGTATAGCCAAAACAATGCTGAAGAAGAACAAAGTCAGATGATAGACTTCAGTATTTATTATAAAGCTACAGTAATCAAGACGGTGTGATACTGGTGGAAGAATAGACAAATTAATTAACAGAACTAAATAGATAACCCAAAAATAGATGCACATAGATATATTCAACTGATCTTGGACTAAAGAGATACAATAGAGAACGGACACCACATGCACAAAGATGAATCGAGACACAGACCTTATAGCTTTCACAAATTAACTCAAAATCGATGATAGAACATGTAAATACAAAGGTATAAAACACATAGAAGATAATTTAGGAAAATATCTAGATGACTTTGGGTGTAATGACTTTTTAGAATTACTGTTAAAGGTTCAATCCATGTAAGAAATAATTGATAAACTGGACTTGATTAAAATTAAAAATGTCTGTTTTTCATGAGACGCTGTCAATAAAATGAAAAGGCAAGCCACATACTAGGAGAAAATATTTTCAAAAGTGACAACTGATAAAACACTGATACCTATAATATACAAAATACTAAAATTACTCTATAATATATAATGCTCTTATAAGAAAACAACCCAATTAAAACATGGCCAAAGACCTTAACAGACATCTGTCTACAGAAGATGTACAGAAGGCAAACAAAACAAAGCAAAACATATTTTAAAAATGTTCCATATCATATGTCATTAGGGAAATGCAAATTAAAACAACAATTAGATACTACTATATAACTGTTAGAATGACCATAATCCAGAACACTGACAACACTAAATGCTGGTAAGGATGGTGGAACAACAGAAACTTTAACTGCTTTTGAGAATGCAAGATGGTACAACCACTTTGGAGTACAGTTTAGTGGTTTCTTACAAAACTAAACATACTCCCAAAGGGGTAAAAAACTCATTCGCACACCAAAACCTATACACAGATGTGTATAGAAGCTTTAGTTATAATTGCAGAAGTCGGAAGCAACCAAGAAGTCCTTCACTAGTTACTTCTGGGTCACTTGGTCCACCTCCCCGCCCCAACCAACAGCTGGGGAGTGTGAAGCCCGGAGCCCAGGGCCTGGGACTGGCTAGCCAGCATCCCCGAAGTCCCAGCCACCACCAGGAGCTGCAGTCCAGCCGATTGTTACAAAGCATGTCAGGTGGAAGCACAGGAGAGATAAATGGATAAATAAACTGGTACATCCAGACAATGGAATATTTTTCAGAAATAAAAAGAAATGTGCTAATAGGCTATGACAAGACCTAGTAATATGTATTTAAGTTTCCTCTAAATGAAAGATGCCAGTTTGAAAGAGCTATATACTGTATGATTCCTACTACAGGAAATCCTGGAAAACAGTAAAATGATCTGTGGCTGCCAGGGGTAAGAGGGATGGAGGGATGAAAAGAAGCATCACAGAGGATTTTTAAGGCAGTGAAACTA
>NC_048225.1:112500527-112559797 GCF_002007445.2 Ailuropoda melanoleuca
GGGGAAGAAAGGGATAATGAAAGGGGGGGTAATCAGAAGGGGGAATGAAACATGAGAGACTATGGACTATGTGAAATGAACTGAGGGCCTCAGAAGGGAGGGGGTTGGTGATCGGGATAGTCCGGTGATGGGTAGTAAGTAGGGCATGTATTTCATGGTGCACTGGGTGTTATACACGACTAATGAAGAATCGAACTTTACATTGGAATCCGGAGATGTACTGTATGGTGACTAATATAATATAATAAAAAATCATTAAAAAAAATAAAATAAACAAGCTAAGAAATATTTTAGCAGGTATTCTATTTGTACATGAATTTATTTTAACGGTGTTTGATGACAATAAAATGATATTTAAATGCAAAAAAAAAAAAAAAGAACTCCCCTTAATATCTCCTGTAGGGCTGGTTTCATGGTTACGAAATTGGTCAATGACTGGCATTTCTGGAAGGTCTTTATTTCTCCATCAATTCTGAATGACAGCCTTGCTGGATAAAAGATCCTTGGCTGCATGTTTTTCTCTGAAAGAGCTTTATAAATGCCCCCCCCAACCCTTTCTCTCATTCCAGGTCTGTGTAGTCAGGTCTGACGCAATTCTGATACCTTTTCCTTGGTACATGAGAAAATTTCTTTGCCCTGGC
Source organism: Ailuropoda melanoleuca (assembly GCF_002007445.2). Taxonomy (NCBI): domain Eukaryota; kingdom Metazoa; phylum Chordata; class Mammalia; order Carnivora; family Ursidae; genus Ailuropoda; species Ailuropoda melanoleuca. Next base: position 112,501,169 of record NC_048225.1, read on the forward strand.
CGCTTTCAATACTGTATCCTTGGATCTAATATTTGCGAACTGCACTATGACGTGACGTGGTGTAGATTTGTCGTGGCTGAGCTTGGGAGGAGTCCTCTCTGCCTCTTGGACACGATGTTTGCTTCCCTTGCTAGATTAGGAAATTTTTCACCTACAATTGGTTCAAATATCTCTTCTCGACCTCTGTTTTAGTCCACCCCCTCGGGGATGCTGATGATTCTGACATTGGAACGTTTCATTGAGTCAGTAACCTCCCATAACCTACATTCTTGCGCCAGGATTTTTTTTTTAAAGATTTTATTTATTTATTGGAGAAAGATAAAGACAGCCAGGTAGAGAGGGAACACAAGCAGGAGGAGTGGGAGAGGATGAAGCAGGCTCATAGTGGAAGAGCCTGATGTGGGGCTCGATCCCATAACACCAGGATCACACCCTGAGCTGAAGGCAGACGCCCAACCGCTGTGCCACCCAGGCGCCCCTAAGTCCAGATTCTATTTTAGCTTTGTCTTCTACTAACCCATCCTCCAATTCACTGATACATTCTTCTGCCTCATTCACTCTGGCCATCAGAGCCTCTAGTTTTGACTGCATTTGGCTCATAGAATTTTTAATTTCTGCCAGATTCGCTCTCATTTCTGCCCTTAAGAGATTCTATATTCTCATTAACATTTTTGTTAATACTTTTTTCAAGTCTACACATCATCTTGACCATTGTTACTCTGAATTCCATTTCTGGTAATTTGGTTATATCCATATCCATTAGTTCTGTGGCAGAGGCCACAGACTCATTGTCTTTTCTTTGCTGGCAGGGGGGGATTTCTCCTTCTCGTCATTCTGATGAGGAGAGGTTGAAGGGTTGTCCAGAACCCAAATTATTGACTGGGACCCAGGCAGTGCGCACTTGTTTTATAGGGTCCTTAGGGATGTGGGCTTCTTGATTTTTCAGCCTGCGTTTTGGAGGAGGAGCTTGACGTGCCGATACTCAGGCAACCCTCTTTGGGTAGAGTGTCCATGTCCCCTGCGAGGGGGGATGGGGATGGGCACACTGTGAGCCGGTATTTCCAGGCTTTCCCTGGAGGTTTGCTGTGTCTTTTCTGAGAGTCAGAGCATCAGTGGCTGAATCTCAGCCTCTGTCTCAGAACAGAGTGATCGCAGACCGTTCTCCACTGATATTCTGGCCACTTTAACTCTGTTTCTGTTGGTGCTGCTCAACCCTGCAGCGTCCCAGGATGTGCGCCCCACACCCGGCGTTCCATCCCTCACTTCCAGGGCTGGCGCATCCGTGTCCTTTGTGTTTCTAACACCGCCAACCGCCCTGCACACTCCAGAGCTCCCGGTCTCAGTCTGGTTCCAGTGAGCACACCGGAGCACTGGTGTTCAGTCTGGTCACGTGTGCCCCAGCTCATGGTCTCAGTCTGCTCTCTCGCAGGTGCCGGTCCGCGAGTCCACCCGCTCCTCTGTGCAGGTGGCTACCGCTTCCCAGAGCCCGAAGGCGGTGGCTCCCTCCCCCTTCCATTTATCCTCCAATATCTGTGTGCGGTTTCACGGCTCCCCGCTTCGTACCTCAATACTCATCGCTGGAGATGTTCATTTGTAGAGATCCAGATGTAGCTTCTGATTCCGTGGATGTTCAGGATGGTCTTGTACCTATCCAACTCGACTCAGCGGACTGGCTGAAAAAGGGGTCCCCCACTCCTCTGCCATCTTCAAGAGTACAACACTTAATCAACAGAGCCACCTAGGCACCCCTCACTGATCTTTATAACAGTGCTACATGGAGACTTTATTGTCAGTAAAGTAGCGTGCTTTTCCAATTGGGTGTTAAAGAGAATTTATTTTGCAGTTGTAAGTCAGAAAGTGATTGTTTAACTATAATACTATAGAAGTGTAGCATATTTACTGAGAAAAAAAATATTTTTTTGATTTCTTGATGTTAATGGAAAACAATTATTTAGATGGAAAAATGCTTTTAAGTGACACTCCAAATATAAGCCTATAAGAAATACATTGAGTTGTTAAGAAAATGAGTCTCAAAAACTTTTAGAAAAGTAAAGCTTAAGAATTTGAAAGTTGAGGAACATTTAATTTTAACAATTGGGTAAAAGATATTAAATGAGAACTGTTTTCTTTTCCATGTTAGGTGGCATATTAAGTAATTGTGAGATGTTTCTCATCAGTCATCAACTTGGTTATTTAAAAGTATTTTAAAAGGGATAATTAGCCATGGCTTAGAAAGTAATATGGTTTGCAAACCTTGAGTTAGGCTACACTTTTATTATTTTTCTTTTTTTTAACTTCAATTTTAACAAAATATATATACATAAAATACATACACAATACGTAATATATGAGAGACACCGAAGGGAGGGGCAAAGGGAAAGGGAAAGAGAGAATCTCTAGCAACATATATACATAATACATATATATATACACAAAATATATTTTATGTTATTTTTTGTATTAAAACATTTTTTGTATAGTTATGTGAGTGAAAACTCAGGTCTATTCTTTATAGATCACATATAGCAAATAATTCAAAACACTGTAAGATGTGGGATGCTTCTGCTTATAGTAAATATGTTGTTAAGGACCATCTGCTGTGCTTTTCTTTATTTATATATTGATTCAAATTTCAGCATTCTGAAGACTGACAAAAGTATACTTACAGACAACTGTAGTTTTTATTTTATGTTCTTTACTATAGACACATTTTACATGCACAAATATCAGTCACAACTATTTTCTTGCATATTTGCATAATATGCTTTCTTTTCCAGCCCATTTTGCAAGTAGAAGCATGTCCTAATGTACTGTGACCAGGTGAGCAAAAATCAGCTGTTTCATACAGTTGATATATAATTTTTAACTTCTTTTTGGTAATAAATTTTGCAAAGACTAGATGGTAGAGCATGTGAATCTTTAGGAGACAATGGTTTATATGCCATTTGAAATAAGGAGAATTCTTGAATTTTGGCATTTCATATGCATATAGCCATTTCCTGTATCTTTTAGTTTATTTTTCATTTATTTAGAATGTACAATTAAATACCTTTCCTATCACTTCGATTGCAAATATTTTGTAGTTTTCTCTCTTCCAGAATAGTCTTTCATCCACGCTAAAACTTGTCTAAGATAAAAAAATAAAGTATAAATACTTAGTCACATGTATGTATGACTTTGAACTCTAGATTGTAAGCACTTTGGTGAGCCAGACCATGAAATTAGAAATGGAAGATGCTTAATAAAAATTTATTGAAAGAAGGAATAATATCTTGATTGTACTTAACAATAAATAAGTATACAGTAAATTTTATAAAACTAAAAATTATGTACCCATCAAAATTATTTCTCTTTAACATCTTGAAGAAAGCATTAGTTTGAAACTGCTTGTTAATTTGAAAGACTGCAATTTTAGGATAATAAACCTTTGATTTTAATAATTTATAGAGGAAAATCTTTCTAACCTTGTTTTTAAATTTTGCATTCAACATTATTCTGTGGTATTAAACCACTTCTCAGGTATCTTTTAGAGCTTGGGTAAAGAACTGCCAGTTGACTCTAAATTTAGTTTTTTGCCATGACAGAATCAAGAAATGGTTGCAAACAAGATTTCTAACCAGTTTTCAAAATATTCATGAACTAGTAGTTCATTTCAATGGAAAGTCTCATACATGGATGTTTGTGTCATTGCATAATGAAGTCCAAATTAAGAATAAAAATATATAGTTTCTAATACTGGATTTGTCACCTGTCCTCCAGTTTTTAATTTCTTCAAAATGGAAATGAAGCTCAACACTACCCATTTATAGTTGTAAGAGTATCTGATGACTCATTTTGGTGAAAGAACTTTAAAATGAGTTATAAAAAAATAAAATGGGTTATAAAAATCCAAAATAATGACAGAAAATAATTAAAAATGAGAATAACATGTAATTCAATGTGATGTCATATATATAAATATGAGGATTTGCTTAGTTTATTTTAGTTAATGTTTGCAAAAAGTACTGTTTTCCCAGTGTTTCTGATAATTTAGTTCAGAAGCTAACAGTGCTGATGACATTTCAATTTGAAAGTCTTAATTAAAACACTAACATTTAAAGTTATTTAAAGTAATTATGTTTATTTCAAAAGCAAAAAATTATGGAAATGGTAAATGATTCCTGAGAGTTACATTCATGAAAAGGAAGAAATAATTTTGGGCATTTTGGAAACAAAATAACAAAAAATTAACTATGAAAACAAGAAATTTCTATAGACTTTCTAAATGATGAACATGTCCTAAAACCACAGATTTATTGTACATGCATTTGTCTATATAATGTATGCAGAGTATTGTATTTTAAATCTAATACAATTATATTTTTAAACATTTTATGTATATATAAATCTCTTTATATTTACCTATATATACATATACTTAGGTCTCATATATACACATATATGTATGCATATCTTATATACACATATATATGTGTTTTGTATATACATATGTATGCACATACATATAAACACACTCTATAATTGATACACTCATTCTGGAGATACCTGACTAGTACAGATACTGTTGTAATTTTTGCCTTGGAATAGTTTTGCCTGTTTTTAGCTTTATATACATAGTATCATACAACATGTATTATTTTATGCTTGGCTCCTTTCTTATCAACATATTTGTGAGATTTATCTAAACTGTTTCTAGTTGCTTGAATTTCAGTTTATTTTTATTACTCTATAGATTTTTAGTCAGTGAGTATATAACACATTTTTTAATCCAATTTACTGCATATTAACTTCTAAGAGTTTTCCAGCTTAGGGCTATTATGAATAATGTTTTTATATAATTCTGTATGTTGTTGGTGTTGTTTAGAATGGGAGAGATTGGGGGAGGGGCAGAAGGAGAGGGAGAGAGAATCCCAAGCAGGTTCCACACCCAGGATGGAGCTGGACAGGGGTTCTCCCTCACCACCCTGAGATCATGACCTGAGCCAAAATCAAGAGCCAGATGTTCACCCGACTTTGCCACGCAGGCACCCCTACTATATGTTTTTTGATGAACATATTAGAACAATTATTTTGAGTATATACCCAGTACAACTGCTAGGTAGTAGAAAATACATATATTCAAATTATGTATGATTATGAATGATCATATTTATTTACATTCTTAATATTTTATGAGCACACTGTTATTCCATAGCCTCTAAAAGTTTTTTTTTCTTGTTTTAATTTTAGACCTTATAATAGGTGTGGATTGATACTACATTACATTTTAAAATTTCATTTCCCTGATGACTCATAGCATTGACTCCTTTCTCGTTGGATGTCAGTTTATGATATTCCTGTTTAATACTTTACCATTTTTCTAAGATTTTCTACCATTTTTCTTGTTGGTTAGTAATAGATTTTTAAATATGTTACATTAGATTTTTACCAGATATCTTTGTATATATATCCTTGAAAAGTATGGGAGAAATAGACTATCAGACAAACAAAAATTGAATTTGCTGCCTACCTTCTTTAGAGAGTTGGGAAATAATATCGACATAAAGGAAGAAAGCGCATTGAAGAAGCAATAAGTGAAGACTAAATAAACTTTTATTTCTGTTATTCTTAATTGATTTGACAACAGTTTTTCCCCCAAAATAATAATGGCAACAGTGTATTTGATTTTGTATGCTTATGCATATATATATATACATATATATGGATATATACTTATATATATAAGAAATGAATAGCAGCAATGGTAGAATGGAAGAGAAAGAAGAATTAGGAATATTTTGTTATTGTAAGGTACTCACATTGCTGGGGAAGTGGTATAGTGTTATTTGAAATTGGACTTGGGTTATTTGTAAATGTATATTGCAAACTCTGAAAACCACTGGAAAAAAATGAGGAAAAAAAAGCATAACCAATACACTAAGAAAGGAGAGAAAATTGAATCATATCAAATGCTTGATTTAAACTGCAAAATGCAGAAAAAGAATGGTAGATAAAAATAGGAATGAAGAAAGGCAACATAAAAAAACTAGTGAATATGGTTGCCATTAATCTAACTATATCATTAATCACTTTGAATGTCAGTGGTCTAAATGTACCATCTAAAATACAGGGATTTTCATAGTAGATCAAAAGTTGTAAGTCAACTATATGTTGCCTATAAATATTAAGATACATATAGATTTCAAAAAGTAAATGGATATGGAAAAATATTTAATAGTAATAAGAGGAAATCAGGAGTAGCTATGTTAATTTCAGAATGAACAGATTTCAAAGTAAGGATAGTTATCAGGAACAAATAAGGGAATTACATGATGATAAAGGGGCAATTCTCTGAGAAGACCTAATAGTCTCTAACATGTATGTACCTAATGCACATGTCAAACAATGTGAGGCAACAACTGATGGAACTGCAAGGAGAAATATAAAGACACTATCGTAGCTGAAGACTTTACATTCTTTTCCCAGAAATGGACAGATTTTATCAGGCTAAAAATAAGTAAAGACATAGTTGAACTCAACAACACCATCAATCAACTGGTTATAATTGACATCTGTAGACTCTTTTATACAACAAGAACAGACCACACATTCTTCTCAAGCTCACATGGATATATTGACATTCTGGGCTGTAAAACACACCTGAACAAATTTAAAAGATTGGAAATCATACAGTGTCTGCCCTCAGATCACAATAGAGTTAAACTGGAAATTAATAACAAAAAAATAACTGGAAAATCCCAAAATAAGTGGAGATTAAACAATTAACAAACATTTCTGCATAATACAGGAATTGAAGAAGTAATCTCAAGAGAAATTTTAAAATATCTTAAATAAAAAGAAAACACAATTTTGGTTAGGTGCAGCAAAAGCAGGGCTTAAAGGGAAATTTATAGCATCGAATACATATCCCAGAAAAGAAGAAAGTTCTAAAATCAGCAACCTATGCTTTCCCCTTTGGAACCAAGAAAAAGGAGCAAATTAAATCCAATTAAACAGAATAAAATAAAAAGAAATGGAGCAGAAATCAGTAAAATTGAAAACAGGAACTCATTAGGGAAAATCAATGAAACCAAAAGCTTATTCTCTGAAAGATCAATAAAATTGATAACACTTTAACAAGGCTAAATAAGAAAAAAAGAGACAGACTCCAAATTACTGATATCAGAGATGAAATAGGGGACATCAATATAAATCTATAGAAATTAAATGATAATAAAGGAATACTATGAACAACTCTGCCTACAAATTTTATAACCTAGCTGAAATGAACCAATTTCCTGAAAGACACAATCTGCTATATACCACTCAAGAGGAAATAGAGGATCTGTATAAGCCTGTATCTATTAAAGAAATTGAATCAATGATTCATAACCTTCTAAAACAGTAAGCACTGGATCGATAGAATCACTAGTGAATTCTTTCACAAATTTAAGGAAAAAATTATGCTAATAATCTACAATCTGTCTCAGAAGATAGAAGCAGAGGGAATATTTCCTGGCTCATTTGATGAAGTCAACATTACCCTAATATCAATATAAAGATGTTACAAGAAAACAAAACAAACTTTCATGGACATATATTAAAACATTCTCATCTAAATGTTAGCAAATCAAATCTAAAAAAAAGTATAAAAAGAATTATACACCATGGCATAGGATTTGTCCTAGGTATGCAAGACTGATTCAGCATTTGAAATCAATTAATGTAATCCACCCCATCAACAGGCTAAAAAAAAAAAAAAAAAACACATAAGCCAAAAANGCCAAAAAAAAAAATAAAAAGATTTGACAAGATCCACTTCCACTCATGCTAAAAATTTTCAGCAAACTGAACTAGAAGGGGACTTTTTATTTTATAAAGACTGTCTATAGGGGCGCCTGGGTGGCACAGCGGGTTGGGCGTCTGCCTTCGGCTCAGGGCATGATCCTGGCGTTGTAGGGTTGAGCCCCATGTCGGGCTCCTCTGCTGTGGGCCTGCTTCTTCCTCTCCCACTCCCCCTGCTTGTGTTCCCTCTCTCGCTGGCTGTCTCTATCTCTGTCAAATAAATAAAATCTTAAAAAAAATAAATAAATAAAGACTGTCTATAAAATACCTAGAGCAAACATCATACTTAGTGGTTGGAAACTCAAAGCTTTCCTGTTACTATCAGGTTCAAGGCAAGGTTGTCCCCTTTCGTTGCCCCTTTTTCACCATCATACTGCAAGCCCTTGCTAATGCAATAAGGGAAGAAAAGGAAATAAAAGATTTAAGAGTGTAAAGGAAGACATAAAACTGTGTTTTCAGATGACATGATCATCTATGTAGACAATTCAAAAGAATCAACATAAAAATTATTGTAAAAAATAAGCAATTATAGCAAGTTTGAAGCATTTAAGTTTAATGTACAAAAGTCAATCGCTTTCCTAGATATCAACAATGAACAAAATGAACATGAAAGTAAAACCACAATACCATTTATGTAGGAAACGAAAATATTAAATACTGAGCTATAAATATAACCACATGCTCAGATATCCAGTGAAAATAGTCTGGATTATATTATAATGGTGGGTATATATCATTATTGTTTGTCCAAACCCATAAAGTAAGGTAAAAAATGGACTTTGGAGATTATGGTGTTCCAATGTAGGATCCAGGGTGTGATATTGATAATGGAAGAGGCTATGCATGTGTGAGTACAGGGTATATCTGGGAAATCGCTCTACATTTCTCTCAGTGTTACTGTAAACCTAAAACTGCTCCAAAAAGCAAAGTTTTTAAAAACAAAAGCATACAGATTTTTCAAAAAAGAGAGTTAATTGTTAACTTTCAGAAAGCTCACTTTCATCACAAAATGAAAGCTGAAAGAAAAGAGTAAATGCAAATTTCTTCATGTATAAAATCATTTTGCTTGGGATTTTTTTATGCAATCTATTATCCAGTGAAATATCAGAAAAAACAACAAGAGAAAATTTAGGCAGGGCAGATTTCTAAACTCACAATACCAGTAAGATTCATTACATGAATCACAGTTGCTTGAAAACAAAATGTTCAAGGAGGAATAGTAATTTCTTTACTTGATAAAGTTTTATCGATAAAAAGTCAATAATAAATACCATTTTCAGTTGGGATTATCATTCTTATGAAAAAACACAGGTCTAGGAAATTCACATCCTTCTCCTTCCAAGTAGCTTAAGAAGTTGCTCAGCCAGTCTGAGTTAGCTCAGCTGAAGCACAGATTAATGCCAGTGTCAATATGTGATGGCATTTTTTTTTGGGGGGGGGGGAGACAAATTCTTCAGTGATTAACTACCCCCATCTTTTCTTTTTCTTGTAAATAACTAGATGTTTCTCTACTTCTCTTCCTTTACAAATATGCAGAACATCATGGGAGCAGAATCCCTCTCTGGGAGCCCCGTGCTTGGTGAGCCCAGTGCAGCTGTGTCCATCTTAAACATGTTGTTTCATCACTTAATGGGATGGCTGAACCATTAATTTGACTTTTTTTTTCTCTTTTATAAATGTATCTAAAGGTTACAGAATATCCTTTCATGTCTTCTTTTGCCAGCATCTTACAGAACTACCATGCATCAAGCTAGATATTAATGTTTGTTCACAGGGTGTTGGTAGAAACAAATGGAAATTAAAACACAATATTAAGTTTTCAAGTTTTTATTTTTCATCTTGACCAATAAAAGGTACTTTATTTGTGTTTTTTATGACATATTTATAGAAATTGATGATGTGAGCAACAGAATAAGGTTTCATGGAATAAAAATCATGCTGATAGTAATGCAATTAGTAACACTATAACTAGAACATTTTCATATTTACAAGTTTCAAAATATACTTAACCCATGTGTCAAATATTAAATTATTTTAATAGGAAATTGTTTTAGAAACTATAGAATATCGAACTGAATAATATTGAAAAAAAACTACATTATTGGATAGTTCTGATTGTTTTCAAATGTCCCTTATTAAAAACGGCTTGAAAATAGCCCCCCCAGAAGCCTCATTTGCCATAAATATCAAAGTTCCAATGGTTTGCTTAATGCAAATTGTGTGTTATGTATGGGAGCACACAAAAGCAACCATAGAAAGGAATAAATTAGAGTGATTATTATGTAGTACAATTTACAATTAAATAAACCACAAAACTAAAATTGTGATTCAAAGAGTGCTTGCCATTTTGCTTGAACACTACACCTTGCAGTCAGCCAGTTGTTTATTTTCCATGTAAATTGCTTTCCTGAGTGCTCTAACACCATATGTTAAAAATAAGCAAAAAAGTAAACAAAAAACTCAAAAAGCAAAACTTTAAAAAGTGGAGAATATTACATACTTGTGTTTTAAACTCAGAAATACTTTTAGGAGGTTTCAGACAAAATCCTATTTTAGTCCAAGTTCACACAAAATACTCTAATTCTATTTATTGCATTTTAAAATATGCTGTAGTGTAATTATTAAAGAAACTTCATAATAGATACTGAATTGAAAAATATTGGAAATGCTGATTCAACAGTCCTGTAATTTGTGACATTTTATTAATTTTTGATTATTCAAATTTAATTAATTTTAAATAAAATCTTTAAATTTGATTTAATTGATTTAATTAATTTTTAAGTGATTTAATCACTTAAAATTAGTCAACCGGCCTCTAATTCTAAAATACTCATTGATTTACATTTTTATTATGTACAAAATATGTTTAAACTGCTTAGTAACGAAGGTTTACCAACATCAACAATCTTATTTAAAATAACCCCCATTAAAAATTTAACTAGTATAATAATAAATATTCATTGTAAAAAAATTGCTTCGGGAGAATGAAAGGTTTCAAGAAAAACGTAATGACTGTTGAATATCTCAAAGCTAAAATGTCAAGGAAGTTCATGTTCAAAATTAAAGGAGTGTCGGTATAATACATGTTGAAAATTTCACTACAAAAAACACATTTAATTTTAGAGTAGTTTTAGATTTACAGTAAAATTATCAAGATAGTGCAGAGACATCCTATATATCCTACATACAGTTTCCCCTACTTTTAATACCTTACATTAATATAGTATATTTGGCACAATTAAGTAACAAATACTGATATATTATTTTTAACTAATAACCATATTTTATTCTGATTCCCTTTGTTCTTACCTAGTATTACTCTGTTACAAATACCACCCAAAATACCACATTGATTTTATAGTTCTATCTTCTGGTTTTTCTTGGCTTTGGCAGTTTGTCAGAATTTCCTTGGTTTTGATGACCTTGAGAGATTCAAGGAGCACTGGTATTTTGAATTAATTTGGATTTATCTGAATTTTTCCTTCTCCTTAGAATGGAATTGTATGTTTGCAAGAGGAAGAACACAGATAAAGTGACATTGTATCACATCCTATTAATGGCACATAATATCAACATTACCTTTCACTGTTGATGTTAACCTTGACTACTTGGCTGAAACAGTGTTTGTAAGGTTTCTCAAGTGCAAAGTTACTTTCCCCCTTTCCCTTCATATATCCATGTATGTATATACATACAGAGATCTATATCTATAGATCTATATGTATATCTATCTGAAAGGAAGTTACTATGTGAAGTCCACACTTAAAGGAGTTGGAGTTGTCTTTCTCATACTTGGGGAAGAAGTATCAACATAAATCATTTGTAGTTCTTTTTCAGAAAAGATTTGTCTCTTCTTTCTCCATTCATTCATTTATTTATATAACTATGGGCTCATGCTATTCATGTCATACTTTGAGTTACAGTTTAATATAATTTTATTTATTTTGCTCAGATTTTTTCAGCTTTGGTCATTGGGAGTTCCTTCAGATAGCTCCTCTGTCCCTTTGATATACTTCAATCGTGTGCACGTGTGTGTGTGTGTGTGTGTGTGTGTGTGTGTGTGTTAGCACTTTCTTAATTTGTGGATGATCCAGCCTCATCTTGTCCAATTACATCCAAGCCTAGAATTAGATATTTATCCAAGGAGCTTTTCTTTCTTTTAATTGAGAATAATTTTAGAAACCAAAAATTCAGCGCCTGGTGAACTTATTGTCACTGGGTTGTATTTGTTTAGATTTTCTCAGCTAAGTGCGTATATATATGCATGTATACTAACCAGTGTATGTACTTGCATCTATGCATATTTCTATCTGTAACCATCTGAATTTATAATAAATTAAACATGAGTTTGTGCAAGTATGTCCAGCTGTAATCCATTACCACTTGAATCATTTTAGCCACCTAAACTTGTTTATCTGTAGACACGTCCATCAGTGAAGAACCTGACTCCTATATACACTATTAATTTACTTAACTGTTCATTTCCAATATATATGTGTAGCAGTATCAGAATTGTTGACATGTCACTCCACAGGAAACACCTAAGAATGAGAGTACAATGCTTAGGAATAAAGTTTTTTGTTAGGTTGTTTGGTTTGGTTTGATTTGGTTTGGATTACCTCCCATCTTATTCCATTTATTTCCATAATTACTTACATAGCAACTTCTGCTCCATTCTTTTAAGTGAGATTGTTTCATACATTAGTAATACTTTCTTTTTCTACATTTTATATTTCTATCAGGAATCACATGATTTCCTATTTAATTTTTATATACTAAGGGTCATTCTTTGTTCAGTAAAGTTCCATGGGTTTTGACCCATACATAGTGCCATGTATCCATCATTATAGTATCATTGGAATGGTTTCATAGCCCTAAAATATTCTCTGTGCTGCACTTACTTAACTCTTTCTTTTCCCCACCCCCACATCCCTGACAAGCACTGATCTTTGTAATGTGTCTATAGTTTGGGCTTTTCCAAAATGTTGTATAAGTCAAATTGTGTGGTACATAGCCTTTTCAGACTGGTTTCTTTTACTTGGAGATATGCATTCAAGCTCCCTTCATATCCCCTTGTGACTTTATAGCTTACTTTTTAAAATCATTGAATAATATTCCATCATATGATGTACCATGGCTTGTTTATCCAGTTCTATCATATTCCATCATATGATGTACCGTTCTTGTTTATCCAGTTTATTGAGGAACATCTTGTTGCTTTCGATCTTTGGCTATTATGAATAAAGTATCTATAAATATCCGCATGCAGGATTTTATGTGGATATAAGTTTTATATGGATGTAAGTTTCAAATCCTTGAGTAAATAACTAGGAGCACTGTTGCTGAATTGTGCAGCAAGATTACACTTAGTTTTGTCAGAAAATGTCACATTGTCTTCCAAAGTGATTGTATTGTTTTGCAATCCCACCAGCAGAGAATGAATTGCTCCACTGTATAGCCAGCAATTGGTCTTGACTCCTTTAGGATCTTAGCCATTATTATATGTAAGTAGTATATCATGTTACTATTTTAATTTGTAATTCCCTAATGTCAAATGATGTTTCTTATATTTTCATATGATTTTTTACTGTCCACATAACTTCTTTGGTAAGGTACCTGTTCAGATCTTTTGCCCATTTTAAATTGGGTTGGATATTTTCTGTTATTCAGTTTTAATAGTTATTTGTATATTTTATAAACAAGTCCTATAGAAGATATGTATTTTGCACATATTTTCTTCTAATCTGCGGCTTGGGTTTTCATTTTCTTAATAGGTTCTTTTATTAGAATAAGTTTTTAATTTTATTAAAGTCCAATTTATCACTTTTGTTATTCATGCATCCTATTTTCTTGTGTTGTATACAAAAACTCATTACCAAACCCAGGTCAATGTTCATTTAATCCTATATTTATCTCTAGAAGTTTTATCTTGTATCCTATGTTCTTGATATATTCATTTATTTTCCCAGGAATTTTTTACTTGAATCTTTGAGTTTTCCTACATAGACAATCATGTCATCCATGGATAAATACATTTATATTTCTTTCTTCCCAATCAGTACTCATTTTTTTCTTTTCTTATTTCATTGCACTAGTTAAGAATTCCAGTACAATATTGAATAGGTATAGTGAAAGAGAACTTCCTTACTTTTTCCCAATCATAGGTAGAAAGCGTCTATGCTCACCATTAAGTATAAAGTTAGCTCTAGGTTTTTTGTTTGTTTGTGTGTTTGTTTTGTAGATCTTCTTTATCAAGTTGAGAAAGTTCCTCTTTGTTCCTAAATTGCTGAAACTTTTTATCATGAGTGGATGTTGTATTTTGCCAAATACTTTACTGTTTCATTTAATATCATCATGTGATTTTCTTCTTTATCTTTTTGATGTGGAAAAATACATTGTTAGATTCTTATTTTTTGAAACATTTTTATATAAATAACTAGAACTAATCCCACTTGTTCATGGTGGGTAATTATTTTTTATAGATTATTGTATTTGGTTTACTATTATTTTGCTGAGGATTTTTGTATTTATATTCATGAAGAATATTGGTCTTTGGCTTTCCTTTCATGTAATATCTTTATCTGTTTTATGTATTTCATGTTATTTGTGTAACCCTGGCCTCATAAAATGTGTTGGAAACCTGAAGGGCATGCTGTACTTGCAGAAGATATAGAGAACTCCTCACATCATTTCCTAAAACCAGGAATGCACACCCTTTGAAGTGCTTCTGTTACATGGTTCAGATAAACATTCCAAAGCATTACTGAATCAGAGGAGGACAATTGCGATAATATCTAGCTTATTCATTTTTTTGTCACATATAGTGTTGAATGGATCCTGTGACTTGCTTCTCCAATTCTACCTTCCTATAATTTTCCTTCAATCACAATTAGTTACAATAGGATTTTTTTGACTTTTTTAAAACGAAAAATTCTACCTGTTATTATGCAATTTTGTTTATTTGTAGCAACCTTTATTTAGTACGTAATATGTGCCAGTTTGTAAATCTGTCCCATCTTTATTGACATGGTCTGTCTCTACTGTGATATAGATGTGTGTGTGCTATGTTCCTCCTTGTGTCTGATCACTCTGCCATCTCAGGCTTAAGTCAGATGGAGGATTTTATTTGTCCAGATATCTCCGTGCTCTGATTGGGGAGGAGTGTCCAGCAGTTAAAGCAGTGCTCTCCCCACCAGAAATAGCAAACCATCATTTCTCCTATAGCATGCAAGCAAAAAACATTTCATCACCTTGAGTTTGGATTTTTTTCCCTGAAGATATCACTGTATATCTTGGTTGTGGGGTATAGTCTTCTATTAATCTGACTTTGATCTTACTCTGTAAGAAATATAACCATGGCCATATTTTGCTAAAAGTGTATTTACCACATATCTAGGATTATTTCCTTTTCAAGGGGTGATTTCACTGGCTTAGAAGGAGCTGGTATGTAGGAAATCATTCCCACATAGTTGCAGGATGGTTTATGAATCTAAATTCATTTGCCACAGATATGTTCTGTGCCAATATTTTACATCATCCCTAATGGGGAAAGCAAACATGTGCTGCTTATTCAGTGTATATTAACCAGTATGCATCATGAATTGGAGCCAGACTGCCTTTTTTTGAATCCCGCTTCCCCTTAACAGATCCAAATTTGGGGCAAGTTCTTTAACTTCTCTGTTGCTCAGTGTCCTCATTTGTATAATGGGGATATTAATAATTTTATTTCCTGAGTTGACCATTAGGATTAAAATAATTTATATGTATCTATGTATGTAAATTGCTTAATACATATCTATGTATGTGTATATATATAAATGTATACATGTTTAATATACATACACATATAATGTTCTGTTATGTGTGTATATGTTTGTACATGTGTATGCATGTGTGTTTGTATACATTAAGTCCCTGTTTGTAATCCTTGAAAGTAATAAATACTAAATAAATCTTACTATAAATGATAACAGGTAAAATTTTTAAAGGACAAAACATTACTTTATTTAACTGTGCTCTAAATACAACATGCAATTACCCTCTCTACAAAAGGCTCTTAAATAGCAAAACACTAACCATAGATAAAGGCATGCAGGTTGTTATAACAGGTGCTAACCAGAATTTTAAAATAACATCATAAAAACAGAATCCAGGAGAGGAAATAAGAAAAGTTAGCAAAGACTGTGTTAAATCAGATATGGTCAATTTAGAATATCCTTTTCTCAAACCATTTCTTGGAGTTTATCAAACTTTAGCCTCCATCAGAGTCATCCTGAAAGCTTGTTAATACACAAATTGAAGGATCCAACCCATCAAATACTCTGATTTAGTAGGTGTGGGCTTGGGCCTGAGAATTTGCATTTCTGTTTCACCTTTGGTTCTAATGCTGCTGGTCCTGACCAAGGAACTTAATAGGAGAATCATGGCTCCAACCACAGCTGAAAATGCAGACTGGCATGAAGCACCAGTACGCGAGGTATCATAAAGAACGAATGGGAAAAGCACACTAATTCAGAAACGCTTTAAATATCCACAGACTTTTGGGTTCCTATATCTTACCAATAAACTCACCTCAATTCTGACGATTATTTCTATTCTCAGGTCTCTCACAACAGATATAAAATAATTGATTTCACGAATAGAATACCAGCTTTCTCTAACAATGATGTGGAAGTTTGTGACATTTTCTTATTCAAATTGGTTGGAAACTCTATTCCTACTATTCTAAAGTAAAGATTGTTTAACATCCACATTCATTTACATTTAAGCAACTGAGGACTTATCCTACCTAGAGACCTGAAAACATTAAATTTTATTGCCTGGTCATTAGATTTGTTGATATATTTTAAAAGGAACTAATGTGTTTTGTTTTGTTTGTTTTTTTGAACTAATGCTTTTTAACCATGACTTCTAGCATAATATAAGCATATTTAATTTATGCATTTTAATAGCATGGTTGTTAACAAAGATTTTGGCTACTGTAAAGTTACTTCAGATGTGTTAGAATTTTGTAAAGGTACTACGAAAGTTAGTTTGACTGCTATCGAAATCAAAGTTGGCTGCTTTGTAGAAATTGACAATCAAATCTTAAAATTTATATGGGAAGATAAGAGACTTATATTAGGCAAAACTATTTTGAAAAAGAAAAAAAGTTAGGGAACTTTCTTAACTTCAAAATTTACTATAAAAATTACAAAAAATTTCACAATCTACTCTAAAGGTACAATAAGCAAGACAATATAGTATTGACATATAGACAGATATATAGATTAACTAAGAGTCCAAAATAAACTCCTGCTTATGGCCAGTTACTATTCGACAAGGGTGTCAACACAAGTCAATGGGAAAATAGTCTTTTTAACAAATGACTCTGGTATAAGTGTATTTCTTTACGCAAAAGAATGAACTTGTGCCCCTACCATGCACCATATACAAAAATAAATTAAAAAAAAAACTTATGAAGCTAAAATGTAAATTAAAACTATGTAAGTCTCAGAGGAGATAATCTTACTGATCTTGGATTAGGCAATGATTCCTTAGTATAACCAAAAAAAAAAAAAAAACAACTCATCAAAACTGAGTTTTGTACAATAATACGATGAAGAAAGTAAAACGCTGACCCATAGAATGGAAGAAAATACTTCAAATTTTTTAACGTTAAGGGATTTGTTTCAAGAACATATAAAGAATTCTTACAACTCAATATTCAAAAGATAAACTATTTTTTTAAAAGCAGGCAAAGGATCTGAGGAGCTATTTCTCCAAAAAGATCCATAATGGGCTAATATCCGATGTACCGAATCAATAGTCACTAAGGAAATACAAATCAAAACCCTTACTCAAATATTGCTCAGCACCCACTAGGATGGCTATAATCAAAAAGACAGTAACAACTGTTGGTGAGAAGGTAGAAAAATCAGAACCCACATATACTGCTTGTAGGAATATAAAATAATAACAGTAACTTTGGAAATCAGAATAGCAAACTTCTTAAACAGAGTTTCTGTAAGACACAGGAGTTCTTTTCCTGGTTATATAATCGAGGAAAATTAAAAATGTACCCACATAAAGTCTATAGCAGCATTATTTATGAGAGCCCCCAAATGGAAACAACCCAAATTTCCAGCAGCTGATGAATGGAAAAGTAAGATGTTGTGTATCATTTGATGAAATACTACTTAGAAGACTTATAAAAATGAAGTAGATATACACACAGATATATAGATTAACCTTGAAAGTACTAACTCAAATAGAAAAAGAAATAAAAAAACCATTTTCTGTCATTCCATTGATAAGAAATATGTAGAATGGGCAAATATATAGGGAAAGTAGGTTAGGTTACATAGGACTGAGTAGGAGGTGGGAAGGAATGGGGAGTGATTGCTAATAGATAATGTGATATTCAAAAATTAGATTGAACTGATAGTTTCACAAATCTGTAACTACACTCAACATCAGTGAGTTGTACACTTTAAGTGGTTTGTATGACATGTGAATTACATCTCAATAAATCTATTTTAAAAGATTGGAACAATAAATCATAGTCAGTTAGGTGTCTGACTCTTGATTTCAGCTCAGTTCATGATTTCAGGGTCGTTAGATCGAGCTCCATGTCAGGCTCTGCGCTGGGCATGGAAACTTCTTAAGATTTTCTATCTCTCTCCCTCTACCCCTCCCTCCAAAAAAAATTAAATTAAAAAAGTAAACTAAGAAACAGAGAAAATAATTTTACTTGCTTGGTCATGATATTATTGTTGATGTGGAAAGTATATTTTCATAGATTGGAAGTATTTATCTGGGGAAGAAGTGAATTTTCCCCAAACTAATTGATAAGTTCATGAGTTATGAGTTAATAATCCAGAGTGTATTTCTGTTGAAATTGTATGTTTGGTTCAAAAGTTTATACAGAAATACAAATAACCAAGATTATCCAAAGCAATTTGGAAGAAAAGTACAATACTATATAAGTTTTGTTTTATTTTTGAAGACTTTATTTTTAAAAGCAGTTTAATGTTCATAACAAAATTGAGAGGAAGATAGGGAGATTTTTCACATATCCACAGAGCATTTCCTATATCAACAACAGTCACCCAGATGGAGTATTTTTTTACCAAGGATAAAATTACATTGACATATCATAATCATCCAAAGTCCATAATTTACATTCATTTTGCTCTTGATGTTGTACATTCCATGGGTTTGGACAAAAGTATAATGACATAGATCCATCATTATAAGATCATATAGAGTTTTTTCACTGCCATAAGCATCCTCTATGCTCTGCCTATTCATCTCCCATTGCCTGCCCCGACACACACCCCTAGCAAACACTTATCTTTTTTCTGTCCCCATGGTTTTGCCTTTCCAAGAATGTCCTATACGGTTGACACTCAAATAACATGGGTTTGAACTGCATGGGTGCATTTATATGTGGATTTCTTTCAATAAATATGTTGGAAATATTTTTTGGAGATTTGCGACAAATCAAAAAAATTTTGTTTAATGATGTCTTATTTAATGTATCAACTGAAGTTTTATTTTGCAGTGTACAAGTTTAAACTTATGGTTCTCTGAGTACTTTTGACAGATGTTTTCTTTTTCTAAATACAAAATTCTTTTGAAACTATTTAGAAATCTAATAGGCATTGTTTTGTGCTGGTTTCAACCTATCAGTAGTAATGCTATGGACTAGAAATGCCTGGGCAATTTGGACGAAAAAGAACTAGATAAAGTGAGCTTCCTTCAGACATTTCCCCTTCTAAGCCAACATTACAACTAAACTAAACTGTGTGGTTCTTTTTATGATTCCAAGATGTCCTTCAGCCATAACCATTACTTTGAAGAAAAAAAAAAGAGTTTATTACTTATAAGCCCTGAAGAGTAAAAGGCATACCAGGGGACACACACTGAAGTCACAGGTGGAGAGAAATTTGGAGGGGGATGAGAGAGAAAAGAGAGAGTTAAATAGATACCACATACAGACTGGCCTGGGTTTCTGTGTTTATTGGGGTCAAGGATAAGGGCCTCCGGTTTCACAGGCTCACTATTGTTGAATTTAAAACATAAAATCAGGAATTTGAAACATGGGAAGAGGAAAATCCAGTGGACCAAATGGTCAGTTACAGAAATCAACCAAGATCTCTAAAACAAAGGAACCTCAGGGGGAGAAAAAGGCCTGAATCTTTATCTAGTAGTGTGGTTGACAAAATGTTTATTTCACGGAGCCTTTGGTGAGGCAGAGGTCTCTTTGAAATGGATAGTTTTTGAAGTGGATGCTTCCACTATCAAAGCTTAAACAAGGCACGTGCATTACAAAAAGAAAAGCCAACTGTCAGCTTACACTATAGACATATAAAGTCTCTTTTTTCCCCATGGATGTAATTGTTATAAATTTATACATGAAAGAGAGTTCTTTTTAAGTATAGTCAGCTATGGTTTATTTTCTTTGTCTTTGTGTAGGTCTTCTCCCGAGGGCACCTCACTTTAATGGTAGGTATTGGATGTGCTTTGAAGACAAGCATTTCTAAAGGCTTTATTTGGAAAATTGAAACTTTGCTAAGGACAAAATTTTCATGAAAGGATAGGTTTTTTCTGGAAGTAGTTAATATATTTCACATCATAAAATGTCCTTTTTCTGGGTATCTACCTGCCATCCATTAAGATCATGCACTATTTTAGAAAGTAATTCACAAATTTTGCCTACCATTCAAATTCTCTAGACTTTACCCCCCTCCTTTTGTGTTTGTTTGTTTTGCTTTGTTTTGTTTAACAATAGAGAGAAGTATCAAATCCAGTGGTTTCATGCAAAATTGCTTAAAGAATTACCAAATGGTTTTTCCCTGGCTTGCTCCTGTTTTTTTTGTATTTGTTCCTTGGATCTCAAACACCCTTACCCCAGGTACAAATTTAGGACACCTATAACCAGTATATGAGTCCTGGCTAAAAAACCTATTCCAAGGGCTGTTTTCAAGCACAGATTTCTTATTAGTAGGCTTCTATTGAAGTTTTCATTATCATAAAATATCTCTGAAGAAAAGTATCAGCTTTATCCACCACTTTGAAAACATATGTCCTCACATAAACATGCATATCAATGTTTCAGGTAGCTTTATTTATAATTACCCCAAACTGGATAAATAGCAAGATGCTCTTTGGTAGAGGAATGGATAAACTGAGCACATCCATACAATAGGATATTATGCTTCAGTAAAAGAAAATAAACCAATAGTTTGCAAAAATACATAGGTAAAACAAAAGCTAAGTGAAAGAAGCAAGTCTGAGTTATACTTATTGTATATAAGTTATACTTATTGTATATCTTATTGTATAATTCCAATTATATGACATTTTGCAAAAGACAAAAGAAGAGATGTAGAAAAGGCCAGAGTTTGGCAGGGACTCAGGGGAAGGGGGAAGCTTAAATTAAAAAAGTACAAGGAATATTTTAGTGTGGGAACACTATCCTCATGATATTCCAGTAGTGGATACATGACACAAGGCATTTGTCAAAGCCCATAGAACTTTACTGAATGAAGAGTGATTCTTAATATATAAAAAATCATTTAGGAGGTCAAGGAATCCCAAGATGTAATGCAGAATGTGAGGAAAGAATCTAACTGTATTATAAATGTACATATAAAACAGCCTCAGCAAGGGGATGGGAGAAAGAAGTGCTGACTTAATTAACTTTGGAAATTAGTGATGTATGAAAGACTAAGGTTAAAAGAAACTATACAGAAACGCTGTATTCTAGTTGATCAAATTGTTTTCCATGGGAATACTGGCTATCAATTATGATAACACTGCCTATGTACTTGAATTAAAAAATTCAGTAAATGGGTGATGGATGGTTGCAAACAGGCTTCTCACTGTTGGAGTAGGTGTAGGGTAGGAGGAGTAGGGTAGGAGGCTAGAATGATCCATGTAATAATGGATTATCATTTAGTTAACCAAATGGATATCTCTACAAAATCATGTTTTAGATTATTAAGATATGTGTGGTAACATCTAGAAGTATGTACTGGAATGTGTATGTAAATAGGTTAGCATACACATGTATATTTGCTACTTCTGTCAACTAAAAGGGCCTAGAAGCAACAAACGTCCAGAGGAATGAAAACACCTGGAACTCAGGTCTTGGTTTCCAATAGCATTCTCCAATAAAAGGAAACAATGCTTTTTGGAGAAATGGGTGATTATAGGACTGGGTTAGAAAATTTACAGCATAAGCCAGAATGTGAGGAAATATTAAAAAGAAAATCATAGTTATGTATGCCAATGGGATCAAGGGACCAACTCTGGCTGAACTCCTTGTGGTCAAAGCTAGAACAACTTGAATCATGAAATAATTAAGTAGTATTAGATTATAATCCAAAATATTAAATAAATACGTATGAGTCTATATTGATATAAGTAAATGATTTGGTAAATAAATACATGAAGGGGCGCCTGGGTGGCTTAGATGGTTAAGCGTCTGCCTTCAGCTCAGCTCATAATCTCAGGTTCCTGGACTTGAGCCCCGCATTGGTCTCCCAGCTCAGCCTCTCCTTCTGCCCCTCCCCCTGCTTGTGCGCTCTCTCTCTCAGATGAATAAATAAAAATCATAAATAAATAATTAAACAAACAAACAAATAAATGGAAAAGACAAGACAAATTTTTACCATGGAAGAATTCCAAATAACTGATGTAGATACTCAACACTCAGGGACGTCAAGCATATTTAAGTTTGGGCTGCTCATAGGAATTTCCTTCCACAGAGCACAGCATGGAAAAGGTATAGAACAGGTAAATTTATGATGGAGAAATACGGCAACATTATCTCAAGGTCAGCATCAACTGTGATGTCATGTTGTTGGCATATACCTGTGATATGTGATGAAAATGGTACTTTATCTCTATGATCTACTGCCCCAAAACCAATAACCTCAGTATAATCATTAGAAAAATGTTAGACACATACCATTTTAGGACATTCTGTAAAATACCTAACTGCTATTCCTAAAAGTTGCCACGTTTGTCAAAAATAAACCAAAAAAAAAAAAAAAAAAATTCTGAGAAACTGTCAGAGTCAAGAAGAGCTTAAGGAAGCATGATGATCAATGTAATGTAGCCGTTTCCTGGAAGGTATCTCCTGAAGCAGAAAATGAGCAACAAGTAAAAATCAAATACATCTGACTGAAGTATGAACTCTTGTTAATAATAAGGTATCAACATTGTCTAAGAATAACAATTGTACCATGTTAACATAAGATACTTATGGGAGTAACTGGGTGTGCGGCAGAAGGGAACTCCTTGTACTATCTTTTCAGTAGTTCTGCAAAGTGAAAGCTGTTCTAAAAATAACATTTATTCTCATAATAGTAATTTGACTTACTTTTTAACATCTGCATCATACCAGTTCTCATTGGTCTAACCATAGTCATTCAGAAGTAAGTTGGCCAAGTAGCTTTTAAAAACTTTATACTGAATTATCTTCACAAGAAAAGTCCTAGACTCTAGTTCACAGGAATACCTGAAACATAGTCAGCTAGAAGACCAAAAAACAGGGACAGTATTTCATCTAGAATTTAAATGTCTGGTGAGAAAGAATCAATAATATTCAACTAGTTAATAGCCTTGGGTAAGGAGTAAATAAACTTTGAGGAGGAAACAAAGAGAAACATACTAATAATGCTGTGAAAATTCGGTAAATAAATAATAATAACTGTCTCCAAGAATGCCAATCTCTTACCATATCTAAGTCCTGGAAAATTAATTTAATAAATGGACTTTCTAAAAATGTTCTGTATTTTGACAATAATGCTTAAATGTAGTGAAATGGTTAGCTGAAGTTCTGAATATGTACAACACATTACAACGAAGTCTATTTAAAATTAAGC
Source organism: Ailuropoda melanoleuca (assembly GCF_002007445.2). Taxonomy (NCBI): domain Eukaryota; kingdom Metazoa; phylum Chordata; class Mammalia; order Carnivora; family Ursidae; genus Ailuropoda; species Ailuropoda melanoleuca. The sequence continues at coordinate 112,524,871 of NC_048225.1, forward strand.
TACTCAACTCCTGCAGAAGGCTGCAAAAGTGTAATATTAATTTGTAGAAACTTGAATTGGAAAAGTGATATCACTGTGTCTCATTCTAGCTTCAGTCATTATAATTGGAATGAAGTCTTGTTATTTCATTTTCAGTTTTTCATTAGAAGCTTTATAATAAGGATGAAATATTAGCATTTTAATGCTTTGTGAATAAAATTGTTGTTGCACTTGCTCTTGGACATGGGCACAATCATTTCTCAAGTGCTCTTTCTCCATTATAGTTAAGGATTGTCTACTTGACAAAAACCCTGGTCTCTGAAATAATAGACAGCATTGCTTTTAAGTACTATGTTATTATTCGGAAAGAATTTTGTACCCGTTTTTGATATCTTACAGTATTTTCCCCCAAATTATCAAGGCCCTTTCTTAAGCCCAGTGGACATTTTTCAAACCTTATCTTGTCATCTCAGTCACCTTTGACACTGATGACTCTCCCTCATGAAACATTCTGTGTTTCAGAATCTATGAAGAGTCTAGATTTCCTTACACATAGCTGAATACACATTAATTTGCTTTGTATTTTATTTTCTTCTTCTCATCTCCCAAATTTTGGTTTTCTTCGGGTTTCTGTCCTGGGCCTTCACTCATTCAGTTTTTACTATATAATGCATTTTTGAACAATCACATTAATTCCAAGGGGTTGCAATATATTTGATCTTAAACTAGCATTTGTCAAGACAGAACAATACTTAGAATTTATGCACTGATTTCAAACAGATATGGATTCAAGTATTTGCTTTGCAGCTAACTTTTGCATGAATCTGGTAACTTGCTAAACCTTAATTTTGTTTTTTCTATAAAATAATAATCATAATAATATCACTATCATTCACTGTATAAATCATACCAAATCTTGTACTTTACATAGAGCATCTATCTCAATTCTCACTTTAACACTGTATCATCCTTAGTAACATAGCATCATATGGATGAGAATTTGAGTAACTTGCCAAAATAACTTACCTGTGATTAGAACTGAGATCTGAATTAACCAGATAATGAATTCTTAATGTCTGCTTTAAACTTTAACCATAGCAATAGCGGACATAAAACAGCAATACTTTACCTGTAGTGTGTGTGTGGTGGGGGGGGAGGTGAGAGAGAGAGAGACTCATACACCAAACTACATACTTAAACTCTTCAGTAAATATAAGCTAGATATCTCATTCAACAATAAAGCTAAACTATTTAAAAGACTATTTCCCTAACTATCCCAATGTGTTTCTCCTCCTGCATGCCTTCTGTACACTTTACTACATAGTAAAGTGGAATCACCTTTTACTGCTCCTCCCTCCATCCCTACATCCAACTTATCAAATCCCTAAATTCCACCTCATCAAGATCTTACATCCATTTACATCCTCCCTTTCCACTGCAATTTCCAGGGTCAAAGCTACCATCCTGTCACACCTGGATACCTGAACTATATTTTACCAAACATGCCCTTTGTTCATAGTCCCTTTGTTTTTTAATTAAACATAACTAATGTCACATTTCCTTTCATATTGCCAAAGAGCAGAAAGTGTTTCTTCCCTCCAACCTCTATTGCTGTAATGCTGAAATCAGATATTCTTAGAGTACTTTACAATGTCGGTATTCTGAACCTGGGTTCAATTTGTAGTTTCTTTTCACATTACTTACTAAGTTGACTTAAGGAATAATGATTTTCCCACATCCAGAAATTCTAGTTTGCTTTTTATTTTATCTAGAAGACTATTGTCTATATCCTTAACCTTCCTAGCTCTTGCTTGTAGAAACAAGACAACAAGAAGAAAAGCAGTTTCTGGATCTGAATTCTATCATGTTATAATCTTGGTTAAGTTACTTCACCAATCAATGTGTTGGTCTCCATATCTGTAAGATGAGGGAAATAATATATGCCTCTTTGGTTGTTATAAGACTACATGCTTTAAGATTTTACTGAAACAAAATTAACATTTATACTGGTTTAAGAAAAGACATGCTACAAAGCTATACATGTCACAGCAATCTAAAATCTTAACATGTATTTTGGTATATATTTTATAAAAACATTTAATACATATTATATATAAGAAATATGCCAGTAAATATTAATCATTAACTTAATGTTAGAAAAATGAAAGAAATACAAACATGTTCTATGATATGTCAGTATAAGAAACTATACAGAATCCTGGATGACCATCAAAAGATCAATTTTGTTTTTCTTTCAGCGTACATTTCTATACATGATTAATACTTGGAAAAAAAAAACTTAAATGAAGGAGTAATTGAGTTGCTCAGTACTTTTACATCTGGTTGATGAAAGTATGCTAATAACATGTTAATACATTTCAAGCAAATAAATTATTTTTGTATCATCTTTGGCTTTCATAATATGACAATCTTATATTCTTCTGGATTTGTATGTAATATATACAACAAATGTAACATCTCTTAATGTATACAAAAATACTTTTAATGAAAATCAGTTACAGATTTTATTGTAATAAGAAATCATAGAAAAGTATAATAAGAAAATCATGTATGATGTTTTATTTAAATATTATTTATACAAGTATCTAAGTTAAGGCTTGAAAATTGGAGAGTGTGCTAAATTTTGCAACAAATTCTGCCATTCAAAGAAAATTAATTGTGAATTTAATCTTCATTTAGTCCTACTGGATACTGAGGTGAGCACACTGGAAATGAGAGTGATTAAATTCTTCATAGACTAGTGTAAATTAAAGAATAAATCTTTTCCCGAAAAAGGTTAGAAACTAATATAATCTGTTCTGAAGTTTTGACCTTCTTTAGGGTTGAGATTTTCATTATTCTGAGTCAGCAGGGAGAGTGCTAATTACTCATTTAAAGATGCTAAGGTGGCCCTGGGAGGTAGATGAGAAGAGGGAAGACCCTACTAGAAAACATGTCCCCTACAGGGACTACTCCTTAGCAGCTCTTTCCTTTGAAAACCTCAGAGGGAAAGTGTTTTACAGTCAGCCAAGAAAAAAAATCTATTTACTTAAAAGTGGAAACAATACGCATTATTAGAGGTTTAATGTTAAAAATTATTTCATTGGGTCTTTTCAGTGACTCCTGGAGCCCTTCATCTTGCAGAATCAGGCGGCAAGTTCACAGAGGGGAATGTCCCATCAGCAACCCTGCAACCTCCACCAAAGCCATCTACTTTTGAGCCCTGGAAGTAGATGAGCAGGAATTGCAGCCAAGTAGTGAGCAACTTGCATCTTAAGTAAGAGAAAATCAAACAAAAGGCTAGTGGTGCTGTTTTCAATACCAAAACTCATAGAGAAAGTACAGATGAAGAGGAAGGACAGAACTTCCTAGTCCTTACCCAAGAAGCTGATCAGAAAAAGCCTTATCAATAACACAAGTGAAAGTATGGAGAGGGATCTAAATTCTCTGCTCAGTGAAGTCCTTGAGGAATTTCAGCTGGAATCACAGCATCTCCAGGGAGTCTGTGTCATGTGTTTCAGCTGTCAATCCAAGACATAAGAGAAGGCATTGCCTTGATGCTCTTTGAACCCCCACAGAACCACATTGTCCAGTCTCAGTTCTGTGTTGATAGAGGAGCTGCCAGTGTTTTCACCATGCTCAGCAAAATAAATGAGCAAACATATACTACTGGTGTTTGTGCCTCTCGGTATTATATGAACTCACCCTTCCAACGAGAAAACTGAACAAATCAGCAAAATTTACCCTCTACTTAAGCTAGCACATAGTCTTCAAGGCATAAATTAGAAAAAGGACAGAAGAACAGTGAGCAGATTGTCATTTGCACAAAGGTGTAAGTAGAAAATATCTCACTCATTTTAAATTATGTTCGGATTTGATAAAAATATGTGAAACTAATAGGAGAAGGTAGGAAAAATATTCACACAACTTTCTTAAGTTAAGGCTTTAAAGAATATTTTTAATAGTGGTAAAATACACAGAACATGAAATTTAACATCTGAACCATTTTTAAGTACACAGTTCAATAGCATTAAATTCATTCACATTATTGTGCAACCAATTTCAAGAACTCTTTTTATTATGGAAAACTGAAACTCAATATCCATTAAACAACTCCCTATTCTTTCCTCCTCCTAGTCCCTGGCAACCACTATTCTACTTTTTTTCTCCTATGCTGATTTGTTCAATCACTTTTCCCATTTGAAGGGTGAGTTCATAAAGTGGGTTCATAACATATTAGTCGAATCATTAGTGGTCAGTATTTCTCTTTTTGTTATTGGCTTTGTTTCACTCATCATAAAATCAGATTTGTCTATGTCGTAGCATGTGTCAGAAATTTCCTTCCTTTTTAAGGCTGAACACAATTATATGGTGTGTATATACCACATTTTGCTTAATCCATAGAGCTATCAGTGAACATTTGGTTTGCTTTCACCTTTTGACTATTGTGAATATCACTACCCTGTACATAGGTGTAGAAATATCTCTTTCAGACCCTGCTGATAATTTTTTTGAATATATATTCAGAAGTGGAATTGCTAGACCATATGGCAATTCTATAAGTTTTTGAGGAAAGATTATACTGTTTTCCATTAGCGGTTGGACCATCATATATTCCCACCAACAGGACACAAGGGTTCCAATTTCTCCACATTCTCACAACACTTGATATTTTCTGGGGTTTGGGGTTTTTGGGGTTTTTTTTTTGGCTTTTGCTTCTTTTTTATAGTTGCTCTACTAATGGGGGTGAAGTGTCATCTTGTGGTTTTGATTTGCATTCCCTAATTATTAGTGATGTTCAATTTCTTTTCATGTTTGCGACCATTTGTGTATTTTCTTTGTAGAAATGTCTATTAAAGTTCTTTGCCTGTTTTTGAAACAGGTTGTTTATTTTGTTGTAGAGCTACAGGAGTTCTTTATATATCCTGGATATTAACCTCTGATCAGATATGTGATTTGCAAATATTTTCTCCCATTCCATAGGTTGTCTTGTTACTCTGTTGATTATCTTTTAATGCATGGAGGTTTTGTTTTGTTTTGTTTTTAATGTAGTCCACTTTATCTATGTTTTCTTTTGTTGGCTGTGCTTTTGGTGTCATAGTCAAGAAATCATAGAAATCCAAATTCATGAAACATCTTCCATATGTTTTCTTGTATGTTTCAACTCATATATTTAGGTTTTTGATCCATTTTGAGTTAACTTTTGTATGTGGTATAAGATAAGGGTCCCACTTCATTCTTTTGCATGTGGATTTCTGGTTTCCCCAACACCATTTGTTTAAAAGAACATTCTTTCCCCACTGAATGGTCTTGGCACACTGTCAAAAATCATTTGACTGTATATGCAAAGGCTTATTTCTGTATTCTCTATTCTATTGTGTTGGTCTAGATGTCTGTGTTTATGCCAGTACCACAGTGTTTTGATGACTGTAACTTTACAATAAGTTTTGAAATCATGAATGTGAGATACCAACTTTTTTTTTTCAAAACTGTTTTGGCTATTTCTGAATAGTCCCTTGAGATTCTATAGGAATTTGAGTGAATCTATTTCTATTCTATTTCTATTTCTGCAAGAAAAGTCATTGATTTTGATAGGGATTGCATTAAATTTGTAGATCACTGTGGGTAGTATCTATATCAACATTATTATATCTTCCAATTCATGAACACAGGATGTCTTTCCATTTATTAGTGTCTTCTTAATTTCTTTTGGCAATGTTTTATAGTATTCCGTGTACAAATCTTTCCCTCCTATTTATTCTTTTTTGATGTTACTGTAAATGGAATTAATTTTTATTGAAATATAATTAACATATAATACCGTATAAGTTTAAGGTGTACAAAGTGTTGATTTGATACTTTTATGTATCACAGTTACGATCACCACCATACCGTTGGCTAACACCTCCGTCACGTCACATAATTATCATTTCATTTTGTGTGGAGAACATTTGAGATCCAGTCTCTTAGCAACTTTGAAGTATATAACACAGTATTGTTGACTATAATCACAGGACTGTACATTAGGTTTCCAGAACTTATCCAGAGTGCTCATTCTTTCACACAACCTTTAAGATTAGGCATGAATACACAGAAATTTGCCTTTTGTGGAGAAAAAACTTCACTAAACATGATTAAATTTCAGAATCATTGAAGTGTGATATTGAAAATGAATTATGGAGACACAACGCCTTCTAACTGAAGAAAATTTAAGGATCATCCAGTCCAGCCTCTTCATTATACTGATAAGGAAATGTAAGCTCATTATACTGATAAGGAAATGTAAGGAAATGTAAGCTCAGAAATATTAATTTTTTTTGCCACATAATGAGTCATATTCATGGGTCACCTGTAGGAAATGTTTAAAAAGCTTGTACTTTTTTCCTTCAGAAATGTTTATACATGTATATAATTTTATATTTAATGTATTTTCTCTCTTATACCTTTCTTTCTTCTTCCTTTCTTTTTCTACAATCTCAATTTTAGTCACATCCCCACATGTAGTAAGCATTGACCATACTAGCTGTTGAAAATAAGATGTGTAGGACACAAAACCCCTGCTCTTGATGCGTGTACTTTATGATACCACAGCTGTCAGAGAAGTAAGTCAGTTACTAACATGCAAGGCAATGACTTCTGCTCCTGACATTACATGAAAAGTGAAGCATTCCCATATCTTTCCCTATTTTGCCTTCATCTAATACTCCACACATCAGGGTGCCCCTTCTTTGGTCTTGTCATGATGTATATTTTTGGCACCTGTTTTGGTTTTGTTTTTTGTTTTTAAAGATTTTATGTATTTGTGAGAGAGAGAGAGAACAGCAAAGGAACAGGAGAGAGAGAAGCAGGCTCCCCACTGATCAAGAAGCCTGATGCGGGACTCGATTTCAGGACCCTGGGATCATGACCTGAACTAAAGGCAGATGCTTAACTGACTGAGCCACCTAGGTGTCCCTTGATGGCACCTCTTAAGTAAATGAGGAAATTGTGCTTATGCCTGACTGAGACCCCTTCCTGCCCTCCTGAATAAAAATCCTTCCTTTTTTTTTTAACCTATTTGTTCTCCAAAATAATCCTTTTACCTATAATCTCCAGAATCTTTTGCAACTCAGTCTGTTCTGGATCTCCAAAGATATTATTTTTTTCTCAAATTCATGTTCCTCTCTTTAAAATTTTTTTCTCTCTTTAGCCAAAATTTAATCAAACAAATTTTATGTTACCAGGATGGGAAAAGATATATCAAGCAAATATCAATCATAATAAGCCTAGAGCCGCTATACTAATGTGACACTGTATAAACTTTCCATAAAACAAAAACAAAAACAAACTGTTACTAGACATAGGGAAATAAATAGGGAAATGTTATTAATGACAATGACACATTTCTTAAAGAGTCAGTCTTTAGTGTGTTGGGAAGGCAGCTTGTAATCAAGTGAATTTTTATGTATTGTTTCACATCTTTGGCTGGACCTTTCTGTTTGTTTTCTGTTCTTTCTGGCTGGTGGGAGTAGCAGAACAAAGACAATCAAGAAGAGGACAGGCACAGGTAGAATTTGCTTTGATACTTTGCACAAGGCTAAACTCTAACTCAGGCAGTGGTTTTTCATTCATTCAGCCCTACTTATTAAGGTTCACCACTCAAGTTTGAAAAATACAGTTTTCCAGTACCCTTGCTTAACTTTTTTTTTAAAAGATTCATTTACTTTAGAGAAAGAGAGAGTGTGAGTGGGCGGAGGCCAGAGGGATAAGAAGAGAAGCATACTCCCCATTGAGCACAGAGCCCATCCCTTAACCCTGAGATGATGACCCGAGCTCAAATCAAGAGTCGGGAGCGTAATTACCCGGCTGAGCCACCCAGGCACCCCTGCTTGCTTAACTTTTATCTCAAGATATATATAACTCCTAGGATTTTCTCTGATAGGAATTGCAGGATTGGTTTTCATGTTTTAGAGTATAGAACTCTCACCATTTCTTAATTTATATCCATTTATTTCAATTTAATAAATTTCCATTTATTATTTACATGAATGTTTATTTTGAATTTTTTGCCTATTAATTCATTGACATGTGCATGCTTATAGGAGGAAGAGTTTATTGATGCAGAAATGTTAGAGACAGTAAAGAAGATTTGAGAAAGCAGAGCAAGCTGATGTATTATCTTATTGGAAGCTTTGTTAAATTGTCTGCTGTCTCATTTTGGTTGACCAAATTAGGTAAAGGCAGAGTCATTAGAATTTAATGTGTATTTTGACTCAATGTGAGTTTATCAATCAGTTTTTAAAATAGTTGCTTGTGGTTTATAGGTTCCAATTATAGACTAACACTTAAAAGTAATTTGGATATCAAATTGGAGATCCCAAGCATTTCATTTCTGTTCTGAAAGGATAATATCTTAATGAATTTGAAATGAATTGATATGTATACAATAGAATGAACATTTTTCTGGAAGCAACAATGTATTATTCAAAGACAAAACTTCATTGTTTACACATTAAATGTAATTTGTACTATTAATACTTTACTTGAGGATAGTATGTTAGAGAAATAGTATATGTATTGACATTTATTTAAATCAGAATCTCCTGATTTATATAATCTATATTTTCAGAATTCATTTAAAATTGTTGAAATTTACAGCAATGTTTTTAATTAGTTCTCAAACAGGGATGATTTTGCTTCCCAGGGGATATTTGGCAATGTCTGAAGACATAGTTTGTTTTTAGAACTTGGAGGTGGGTGATACACTCTACTCTAGAGTTAGCAGAGGCCAGAAATGCTGTGAAACATTCTACACTGCACAGGACAGCTGCCTACAAAGAATTTTCTGGTCCAACAGCGTCAAAGTTGAGAAACCCTGCTCTGAATTGTATAGCACGCTCAAAACCAACTTCAGGTTAAGAGATGGTCCAAAACTTAATATAGCATTCTTACATAAACCCTGCATTTTCTGCTCAAATTTTTTTGTTAACTAAAAGTGATCTAAAAAATAAAGTAGATAACAGTTGTAGTGAAAAGAAGAGGCACATGCACCCCGAATTTCAAAGCAGCAATGTCCATAATAGCCAAACTGTGGAAGGAGCTGAGATGCCCTTCGACGGGTGAATGGAAAAAGATGTGGTTCATATATACAATGGAATATTATTCAGCCATCGGAAAGATGGTTACCCACCAGTTGCGTCGACATGGATGGGACTGGAGGGAATTATGCTAAGTGAAATAAGTCAAGCAGAGAAAGACAATTATATAATTTCATTCATATGTGGAACGTAAGGAATAGCGTGGAAGACCACAGGGGAAGGGAAGGAAAACTGAATGGGAGGAAATCAGAGAGAGAGGGATGCCTGGTGGTCCAGCCAGTTAAGCATCTGCCTTTGGCCCAGGTCATGATCCCAGGGTCCTGGGATCGAGTCCCGGATCAGGCTCCCTGCTCAACTGGGAGCCTGCTTCTCCCTCTGCCTGCTGCTCTCCCTGCTAGGGTACTCTTTCTCTCTCTCTGACAAATAAATAAATAAAATAAATCAGAGAGAGAGAGAGACAAATCATGAGAGATTCTGGACTCTGGGGAACAAGCTGAGGGTTACAGAAGGGAGGGGGGTGAGGGGATGGGGTAACTGGGTGATGGGTATTATGGAGGGCATATGTTGTGATGAGCACTGGGTGTTATATGCAGCTAACGAATGGTTGAATGCTACGTCAACATGATGTACTGTATGTTGGCTAACTGAACATAGTAAAAAAATAATAAAAATAAATAACAAAAAATAAATTACTTTCATTAAATCTAAGATGAAAGATTTTTCTAAAAAATGTTTAAAACTAATATATAAAAAGAAAAAAATAGTTAAAGTTTTTTAATAAAATATCTCTAAGAAAGATATATTAAACTATATATATATTTAAGTTTCATCACAGCAATGTGTGCAAAAAGTGGCATATCTATAAAAAGAAGAAAATGTGATATCACATATATATACACAAACACACATATAGCACATTATATATGTGTATAGATGTATATATTATGTACATATATATAATGTGTATTTATATATAACACCATTATAAAAAGTATATCCATACAAAATTTTATTTAAATGACTGTTTTGTCAAACTGAAGGAAATAGGCAGTAAGAGCATCTAGAAAATGACGAAGATCAATAACACCTCTCATAAAGTTAGAAATGAGCGATTCATGTTAATTTTATAAACCTGAACCCCCACAAGAATATTTCTTTAATGCCTTCTTTCAGTATTGCTAGGCAGAACAGAAATCTGAAAAACAATGTAAAAATAATACACTGCCCAATTAACTGTTAATTGAACTTGTTCTTTCAGCTTTATTTCTAGCACTCACCTGTAAATCTGTTCCATTATTTCATTTGGCATTTTACTTCTATACCTACTATGATATTAGCTACGTAACTGTGTGAAAAGTATTTTGATAAGGAACTGTTTCTCAATATGGACTATGTACTTAGAAAAATGGACCACATATTGTTCATTTTGTTTCTCTGAAAGCTAGTATGTTTCCATATATATATATATGGAAGGAAGGAAGGAAAGAGAGAAAATTTTATTCTTTTAAAACGACCATTAAATTTTTTCTCAACCTCCCTGTTCAAACAGGGTGAAGAAAAAAGGGAAATTTAATTTAAAGAATGGTCACAAAGGGGCAAAAGTGGGAACATGGTGTTATCCAGAATATAAGAAGCTGCTACTTTCCCCTAGGCTAGACTCATGGAATTAAAATTACTGCTGTTGAGCCACTGACATTGTTGGTAACATTGCTGTGGCCTTATGAAAAATGGTACTGGGGCCACTTTCGTTGACACTGCTGGAGTTGCCCACAGCCAGAAGGTCTTTCCCTCCCTTCTGCTTTCAGACATCTTATGAATTCTTCCTAGTCAGATCCTATTCAAAGTCAAATATCAAAGTATGTTAGATGTCATAAAGGACATGAATGTGAACATAGACTTCTGATTAGTGAATCAATATCCTCACAGGATGGTAATAGTCATTTGTTGTATGTATATATAAATTTTATATATGTAATATGTATATATATATATAATATATTACATATGTATGTAGGTAATAATTATCCAAGGAAATTCAACAAAAAATAAAAATTTGACTCATATGAGGAAAAATTTAAGAACAAATTCTCTAATATTATTTTAACTCCAGAACATATAGAAAGAGTGTTCCCAATTTTCTATATCAAAGACTTTTCTTTTCTATAGAAATCTCTGTTTTGAAAATATTAACTTGTATATATATATATATTTTTAATTTTCCTACAACCTGTTATTCTCTCCTCTCTGAAAGCTTTACACAGAAAGCTAATAATTGTATATTCAGGAAACATGCATACATCTTTAGAGAGTACTGAAATATATAACAATAAGTAATATACAGAAATGAAATCTAAGAAATTATTTTTCTTTATTAAATTGCAATACAAATCCTATATAGTAGAACATATCAGAGTAACATATCATGTTTATGATTTTTTGTATGAGTTCCTTGAAAGCCAACATTACCTGGTGGATGAACATGATAGTAGAAATGTGAACATTCCAAAAAAAAAAAAAAAAAAAAAAAAAAAAAAAAAAAAATGNAAGGTCATTTTGCCTTAAAAAGTATTAAAGCTTCTAAAAATGATATTTCTCTATTGCAGCAGTAGAATAAGCTCAAGGTCAAATAACAGCATTTCTTCCTTTTTAAAAATAAGAATCTAAACCTTACAAGAACTGAAATGCTTAAGGACATCAATAAAGAAGGCATTTTAGAATAAAGTCTTTGAAAGATGGTTCCACTGTGTAAAAAGGAGTCACGATCATTCAGTTGCCTGTGTGTTTATCTTCAAAATGTTCCCAGATATTGTATCTTATAGAACTGAAATTTGAAACAAAAGAAAGTGCCTAGGATTTAGAAATTGTGTTTTTAAATGTCATAATGTATTGTAAGACTTCTGACACATGGCAAAAAAAGTTTTAGTTTCTTCTTTCTTTTCTGTTAATTCTGAGAAATCTTGATATAACTAAAATTTCAGATATAATGAGGGCTTTTTTAATGTATATGATTTTTAAAAATGAGAATGAAATTTTATTCTAATTTTACTTCACCACAAAGATTAAGATTAGAGCAGAGTACCCATAAATATGTAGTATTTGTGTGTGTGTTGTAAAGCTTTGTAAAAGAAATCTCAGAAATTGTATTCAATCTCTACTTTGTAGTTATAATACTTATATAATTTTATAGGTAAATATATCTCCTTATAAAAATGATGATTGTTGAAAATAGTGTTTTCTAAGATTAGATGTGTATGCTTTTTTTTATTCTTTTTTTTTAAAGATTTATTTATTTATTTATTTATTTATTTATTTATTTATTTTAGAAGGAGAGCGGGGTGGGGGTAGGGACAGAGGAAGAGGGAGAAAGTCTGAAGCTGACTCCCTGCTGAGCATGAAGCACAACGTGGAGCTCAGTCTCATGACCCTGAGATCACAACCTATCCCAAACCAAGAGTTGAATGCTTAACCAACTGCACCCCTCAGATACTCCTTACATGTATTTTTTACAAAAACTGTAAGACAGATACATCTATCTACCTACCTACCACTTAAATTCAACAAAAAATATTTTTGAGAATAGATTTTTGCTGTTGTTTTTAAAGATTTTATTTTTTAATTTATTTTTAAAATTTTTTTAGAGGGAGGGAGGGGCAGAGGGAGAGGGAGAGAGAACCTCAAGTAAGCTCCACACCCAATGCAGAGCACCACATGGAGCTCGATCTCAATCCGGAGCTGAAATCAGGACTCTGATGCTTAACCAACTGAGCCACCCAGGTGTCCCCAAAAATTCTATTTATAAGTACTCTCTACACCTAACGTGGGGCTCAAACTTACAACACGCAAGATCAAGAGACATGCTCCAGTGACTGAGATAGCCAGGCACCCCAGGGTAGATGTTTTGGAGAAAAAAATATGTCTTATATGACACTTACATAAAGAAAAGCATTTTTTTCCATGCAAGTCAATTTATAAGTAGCAGTGGACCATGTTTACAAGAAGTTATTTAGAATTAGATATAAGAACATTCAGTTGTCAGAATCTGCATTTCTGTGCCTGAGTTATTTTCCAACACCATGGAAAGCCACTTTGCTTTTGTGACTGCAGGAAGCTTAAAGTACTAGTATTAACAACCCATGGGGACTTTCAATCAAAGACTAATAAGAATATATATATATATATATAGTGTGTGTGTATGTGTATGTATATGTATACATATACATATACATACACATACACACACATCCTCTAACTCCAATTTCTCTGGGAAGAAGGATTCTGAAGCATATATTTTAAACTGTTTCCCAGTGTCTCCCTACAGGAATAAATTTCATTCACTTATAGTCAATTGGCTTAGTAATGAACACTTTATGGTCTCTAATGGTCTATTTTTTCCTTCCTTTATCAATTACCTACTCCATAACTTATGTTTTTTGAACCGCCAGGTTGTTTGCACATAGCACCTGTATAAGGTTGAATAATTTACCAGCCTAATGACAAAAAAGGATGGTGTTGTTAATGAATATCCCAGGATCATGGGATCTCTAGCATGCTATAATTTTATAATTACTAAGAATCTCAGATGTTCTGTAGTATGGTGTATGGTGAAAATCTACACCAAAACTTATTCTAGGTAATATGTATAGGTAATATCTCTCATAATTAAGAAATAAGCTGGCAATGGTGATTATAAGAATATGTAGTTGGTTGTTGTTAAGAATCATTAATGCCCTGAAAAAAGAAAATTAGGGTCTAAGTCACCCTCACAGTCATATCGGAGTGTGGTGTAAATGTCACAAAGCCTTTATGATAGCATATAATGACTCTTTACCTCCTGCAACTAGAAAGAAGATTGGTGTGAATAACCAGTTCCAGAACCTGACTGTTAAAAAGAAAATCATAGGTCCAAAATGGTGTCAGTAAACTAAGTCAGTTAAAGCAGGACTTAATACCTAACCTAACTTCAGTTTCAGCCCCCCAGAAAAGTAACCTTTAACCAGGCAACATGGGAATTTCCTGGTCAGCACTAGAAAATTTACTGGTAGACCTCTTCCTCTCCCCTTAGTAGGGCGACCTTGTCTAAAACAATGGATTATTTGCTAACAATTTTCTTTTTTCCACTCCCTTACTACCTTTAAAAACCTTTCCTTTTCTGTAGTCCTTTGGAGCTCTCCTCTACTTGTTAGACAGGATGTTGCCCAAATCATGAATTAATTAATCAATTAGATCTTTAAAATTTACTTGGTTGAATTGTCATTATTTTAAAGTATGATAGCAATAAAAGAGAAGCTGTTATTCACATCTCAGTAAGTTTCCAGAGCCAACAGAACATGCCTAGGAATGGATTTTGGGGGAGATGGATGAGAGAGAGGATGAAATAGGAAGGAATAAATAAGAATTCCTTTTTTCTTTTGTTTTTTTTTTAACCAATGTTATTCCCACCAGCAAGGCATGATAGTCCTGGTTGCTCCCCATCTTTGACATACATTTGGTCTTATCTGAAACTTTTATTTGAGCAGTCTTGGTAAGAATCAGTACTGTGTTTTGGTTTTATTTTTAATTTCCCTAATATGTAATGAAATTAATCACCTTTTCATGACTATTAGCCATTGTAAAATCAACAATGTGAAATTCCCATTCAAGCCCTTCGCCTATTTTTTGTCTGCTTTTTTTCCTCCTAATTGATTTATATATTCTGAATATGAGGCTTTTACTGGATATGTGTATTACAATTTCCTTCCTTCTGGAACTCATCTTTTCACTGGTATGATATTCGTTTGTATTAATTCACAGGATTGGACACTTGAAAATGCAAAACTCTTTAGGAGTTACTTATCTAAGTCTTTAATAAACTAAAGGTTAGAGAATTTCTTGATGAGGCATACTCTCATGTGTCTCAGGGTTTTATACACTGACAAATATGCCTGGACCTAGTACTAATTCACAACTGGAGTTGCTACTTGACACATTTATAAATGAGTGTGTATGTGTATGTATAAAAATATATAATAAATTCTCTATAATTTAGAAAGTGCTGCTGTTGGTACTCAAATATTAGGGTTCAAGCAAATCTCATTAATGACATAAGTCTTACTATCTCAAACACCATTCTTCTGTACATTCCATATACATAATCCGATAAATCAAACATGACAATTAAGTCCACATGATTGCCTATAATCAATGTAAAAGCTTATATTAATTGACCAATTATTTATTGGTATAGACTATATCCAAGGTATCAGTATTTTTTGGTGATAGTCAGATAATCAATTGTTATTATCCAAAACACTTCAAAATTTACTTAAGTGATGTAAAAGAGAATTTTGTTTAAATATTTAACAAACATAAATGCTATGAGGAATGTGCAGAATATAGCTCATTTTCTTACAGGAATACTTTGAAATTTTGAAGAAAAATGAGATTTATATGAAATTATGAGACCACAAAAGTTACAGTGCATAACTAAATGCTAAGCATCTTGCCATGAACTAGAAATATACTACAGTTTCATAGAAAATCACTATCGGTATAAACCAGTATTTTCCAATTCTTCTGAATCATTTTTACTAATGTAATAATAGCTAATTATTTTGAGTCTGCATCATTCATTATTTACTCATACTGGACTGCCCCATAGCATTATTCAAACTACAGTTTGCCTGGATACAATGAGAACTTTCTTCAAAGGCACAGTAATCTTCATGTTAATGTAGCTTGGAATTTCAAGGGCATACCTGATATAACAATGTGTTGTCATAAATATTTCTGACATTTATTCATTATACTTACTTTAAAAGCAAGTTAATATTTCAAAAATAAATTAATAGTAACATCATTTCTCAGCTCAATTATAAAATATGCTAATGTGTCAGACATTCTTACTGCATCAGGATTGGCTGGGGACTGCTGTAGCCAAAGTAAAAAGAATTTTAAAAAGCAGTATTCCATGGTGAATAATTTAACCATATGGTCTTTTGGCTTTGATTTAATTCAGCAATGGATGTTAGGAATTTTATGGTGTATCTGGAATACATATACTACTTCTAAAAAGGACATTTACAGAAAAAGAAATATAAATAATATGATGAAAATTTCATTTATTATATTTCTTTCCAAATTTTACCATGGCCTTTTCAAATTCTCCAAAGAAATATATTTCCTGTGGTTATTAGAAATGACTTCTCCAATCAGGCTTAATCCAAGAGGACTTGACACTGTTAATGAGTAGGAATTTTTTTTTGGATGAATTTTGATAAATCAGAAATTATCGGGAAAATTTCTCACAATTAAATTTTAATTATGCCTAGATACCAGGCACACACGCACACACACACACACAGGGGAGGAAGAGAAAATCAGAGCTATTATGTTGTTACAGTATAAAACTGTCCTGTACTAATGAAATAAAGTCTTAAAGTTCTCTCTACAGGTACATTTTAGAAAAATTCAACGATTATTTCATATATATATGTGTGCGTGTGTGTTGGTATTAAAATACATATTTATATATTTGTAATATGGGCGTGTGTGTGTGTATATTCACACACACACATTTCTTTCAGGTCAGCAATTCTGTCTTCTCCGAGGTAAGAATTATGTCCATGAAACCAAGATTTCACTTGACCTAGTTGCCCATATGAAATGAATACTTACTAATACAAGACAATGTAAAGAGAAGTTCGCATTTGCCATGTGCATACCTGAGAAACAAAAGCAGGTCATAATTAGAGAGACGGCCAATAGAATTCCATGAGTTGGCTCTGACAAAATTTAGACTGAAAGTTGTTTGGATTCCATTAACATTTTGTGATAAATTGTAGCAAAGTTTACCAGTGTCCCTTTGTGTAGGATATAACATTTCTTTCAGCATCTGCATCTTCATTTATAAAACAGGGATAATAATTCTGGCCTTATGTTCATGGTTTTGTGTCAAGAAGTGATAGTAATTGAAAAGACCTCAACAAATATAAAGTTCTATTTTTCCTTCTATTTTGTATCTGACTGTATTTGTCACCAAAATCTGTTAGGACTGCATGAGATAGTATGCAGTAATAAATTGAAATGAAGAAAATAAATAAAAGACATATAAAATGGGATTTCTATTGAGAGAAAACATGAAAAGCATTTTTTTTAAACTGACACATACAAATGAAAAGCAATGGCAGAGTGAAAATTCAGTGCAGGCATTGATGTTCTGTGGTTGACGAAAGCCATAGAGAAAAATACTGCCTGTGTGTCATCATCTTGTACAGCATTCTGAACAGCTTAAAAGTACCACAGGGACTGTGACTATGCTACTAATGTGATTGAACAATAAAACCATCAAACACCAGGTTTAAAGAATTACCCTCATAGTTATCTATTTAATTGCAGCAATGTGATACTTGATCACCCTTTAAACTATAATTTTTAGTGGAGTCCATTAAGCTAAACAACAAAGACCCATGCTAATTTTAGGTAAAATAGTTTGCTTATTCTTCCCAGAAACTATTCTGAAACCACAATTTACTAGCTTTTTCTTTCCCTCCTTTTAATTCATTTCAGGTTATGTCTTCCTGCTGGTGTTCATTTTCACTGCCCTAACTGTGTGATAGGTGTCTCCCCCCAATTGTCACCAATGTCACTCTATTCAAAGGTGACACTGCAATAGCAGCTTTGTCACTTAAATCAGCATTACTATTCTCTCTGTTGGCCAGTACACTATCAT
This sequence comes from Ailuropoda melanoleuca, assembly GCF_002007445.2. Lineage (NCBI taxonomy): Eukaryota > Metazoa > Chordata > Mammalia > Carnivora > Ursidae > Ailuropoda > Ailuropoda melanoleuca. The sequence continues at coordinate 112,542,634 of NC_048225.1, forward strand.
CTGCCATTTCTGATGGTTTGGCCCTAATTAAGAACTTTGCATGCAAATGAATTTTAGTGTACTGAATTCAGGTTTTAATAAGGAGAGAGGTGGATTAAAGTTGTTTGATTAAAAGGAAAAATTAAACATGTACTTTCCTTATATCTCTGTCTTCTTCATTCTATTTCTTATCTACATAGCAACTGCCCCCTCTCCCCCCGCTATGTACTGTGTGGGTTAATTCTACTCCTTCCTCTGATGTTCATAGTTAAAGACAATTAGTATTGAGCTGTTAAGGAGGAAGAGATAGAACAGTGACTTATTAAGTATTACCCCTCAGAGGTATAGGACAATCGCTATATTTGTGAGGCTCCTCTGCTATTTCAAGTGTAATATTATTTTTGTCATGATTGTAATTTTGGTGTAAATCAAACTTCAGCTCTCCTGCATTTGACTGCATAATCCTAAATTGCTTAACCTTTTAGACATGTTTTCTTATAAATAAGCTAACAATGTAACTCTTGAGGGTTTACATCATATTATTTATTTACCCATTTATTCAATCTTTCTATAATATTTCTCTCTTTTTACATTGTAAACTTCAAGACTAGAGGACCATGTCTGCTTGCTTAATTGTATACTTATTCCCAGTGCCTAGCACTATACCCAGAACATAGTAAATAATAAATATTTGAAAGACTGCCAAAAGATTTATCAACATGTGTGCCAGAAAAGAGATAAATTGCCAATATGTAAGAATTTGGATAGTCTTCTAAATGGGAATTTTTTCATTGATATAAATTTCAATAGGTAATGATTAAATCCTACTACTAGACACTAAAATATATACAACAGATGTGAAAACAGAGGAGCATTGCCTTGAGCCAAGTAGTTGTTTGACTTATAAAACACTAAGTTAAAATAAACCATCAACTCAGGAGATAAACTTTATAGATCTGGAAAAAAAAATTTCTTAACTTAGCTGAGTGTAGATGGTAGATACCATCTGTTGATTTGGGGATGAGGGTACTGGTTTTGCTTCACTCCAGCCAAGCATCTCTAACGCCCATTAAACGCTGTTGGGGATAATACAGTACTCCCCCTCCTTCTACCACCAATGTCCCCAGTATGGCCACCACCACCATCTCAGGTTTACCTTTTATCTGAGGTGCTCAGCATTAGCAGTCTAAGTCAAAGGGAAAATCATCACACCACACCTCTGGCCATAGTGATTAAAGCATGCTGGCTTTTATATATTAGATTACCATGTTGTAGAAAAACAATTTCATCATATGGATTCACAAATTGCATCACTCAGCATATATTTACAATTTTGTATTTTTCTACCAGAATAGGAGTGGGGAAAAAAGAATAAACTTTAATGAACAGTCTTTATCTTTAGGCACCTTGAAATACGTAGTCACCTATACACCTCTACATTATATAATCTACATTATATGAACATGGAAATATATATGTATATTTATTTTTTTTAAAGATTTTATTTATTTATTAGACAGAGATAGAGACAGCCAGTGAGAGAGGGAACACAGCAGGGGAGAGGAAGAGGAAGAAGCAGGCTCCCAACCAAGGAGCCTGATGTGGGGCTCGATCCCGCATCGCCAGGATCACACCCTGAGCCGAAGGCAGGCGCTTAACGACTGAGCCACCCAGGCGCCCCTATATATGTATATTTAATACAAAAACTAACAATAATACAAGTGCATATGTATGTCAGTATAAAACGGCAATACTACAAGAATGTGTAGATGAGTCAAATAACTGATATGAAGGTTGAGTCCTGTTATACTCTTCCAGGCAGGAATTATATCTTATTTTCTTTTTTGTATCCCTAGATCCAGAACAAAGCAAAGCAGCCAACATGTTCTCAATAAGTGATGCTTGAAAAAGTAAGTGAATAACTTTTTTGATATTTCAGAAAAGAGAGTATTTATTTGTGCTAGAATAATACGATACAATAAACATAAAAAGATGCTTAACTATCATAAAAGGTGAGATGACATATTTTTCTTTTGTTACTGTTGTTGAATATTTCCAACTGATATGAAATGTAATGGAAAATAGATTTTTTATTATGTAATTCTGTTTGCTTGTATCTGTATTCTTGCAAAGGTTTTGATGACTATGAGATTATTCATTTTTTTAAATATTGTATTCAAATATATTTCCAACATCTGGATCATCTTTGGAAAAACTCCTGTAGTTAAATCCACAAACTTGTGCAAGGCATTTTTTCTAATCTTCAGGTATTTACAACATTTTAAGATCTTTCTTTATGGAAGTAACTTGAATATGTTTTTACACGGTACCTAATTAGGTATTTCTAGGAGGGCAAAGCAATCCTCCCCCCACACCTATAAGGAATCCTTGTGGATTGAATTAAATAGTATTTTAGAAAATTAATTTAAAAAATTTTGGCTACATGTAACCCGAGTTTCATCTTAGACAGAAAATAGAAAATTATTTTTAAAAATTAAATTTGTCTTTTCAAACTGATGATGTGAGCCAACAATAGACCAAACATTCCTATTCTGTGATTTTTTTTAGACAGATGATAGAGCTATAAATAAATGTTACAGATAATTTCTAGGTTATGTTTTTCTAGAAAGTAGTCATTTTTTTTCTGGTGATCATTCATACAAATAATAGCTATATTTGAGCCCAAATAATTAATTGCAAAAATTATTTTGAACATCATCTTAAAGCATGATAGACAATATAGAAAGCAAAAGATAAATAAGATTTTATTTGTACTGGTAATGTATTTTTTGTTTGTGTTTGTGTGCAATCTAATAAGCAATCTATTCTAATAGGGGCCATAGGAAAAACAGATGTCAGAAAAAAGTCTATGTCAGACCTTAATTTTTTTTTATCACCCTATCATCCGCCAAGGCTTTTTTTTTTTTTTGAACACCATTCTCCTACCATTCTAACATTTTATAATATTTATATTTTTCTACCAGAATAGGAGTGGGAAGGAAGAATAAGCTTTAATGAACAGTCTTTACCTTTAGGTACCTTGAAATACACTTACAAATTTTCAGGACGTGGTTTCCATCCTTCTGTTCAAAGCTAATTTCACTTTTGCTCTGGATTTTATCTCTCTCGTATTGTTTCTCTTCTTATCTATTTCATTACTGTATGTTACACTTTCACATTCTTAATGATTTTTTTCTATTGGCATACAGATTTCATTCATCCAAGTACATGCATCCATACATATTCTTCACTCATACTCTGTTTCATCTACAAACCAGTTTCCATCAACTTTAGTTAAACGTTATAGACACTAGTCCAGATACATTCCCAACCTATGGCCATATTTTTGTAAACAGCCGTATTGTATAATATAATATACTATATCTACCAAAAGTGTAAATTTTATATGAATGAAATATGTATACACCCGTGAAACCATCACAGTGGAGATAATGAGCAAATCCATCACCCCAAAAGTTTTCTCATGACCTTTTTTATCCTTCACATTTTACCCTTCCTGTCTCACTTCCTCTCAGGCAACTGTACATCTACTCTCTCATTATAGACTAGATTATAATCTCCAGATTTTACCCAAGTGGAATCATACAGTATGCACTCTTTTTTTGTTGCTGTTGTCCAAATTCCTTCAATCAGCATAATTATTTTGAGATTCTTCTATGTTCTGTGTTTATCAGTAATCCCTTACTTTTGATTGTGACTAGTGTTCTACTATATGCATACATGACATTGTATGTATCTGTTTGTGAGTTGATGGACATTTGGACTTTTTCCAGTTTTTGGACATTAAAAATAAAGCTGCTATAAACATTCATATCAAGTCTTTATGAGCGATATAAGTTTTAACTTCCTGGGATAAACTCTATATGGCCATGCTATATTACCTTTTTATATATTGTTGAATTCAAATCATTAAAATTTTGTTAACAATTTTTGGCATCTATGTTCACACAGGATATTACTTTGTCATTTTCTTTTCTTGAAATCTTTTTGTCTTGTTTAGTATCAGGATAATCCTGGTGTAATAGAATATGTTGGATGTGATTCTCTCCTCTCCAACATTCTGCAAGCATTTTTATATAATTGGCATTATTTTTCTTTTAAATGTTCAATAGAATTCAATAGTGAAGCCATCTGGGGCTGAAGTTTTCAATTTCTGCAGTAGTTATAGGGTTATTTATATTATGTTCTGCCTTCTTGAGTGAATTTTGGTAATTTGTGTCTTATAAGGGATTTGTCTATCACATCTAAGTTTTTAAATTTATTGTCATAAATTTGTTCACACCGTCCCCTTTTTTATCTTTTAATTTCTGTGGGATCTATACTAATATCATCTCTTCTATAGGTGATATTGGCAATTTGTATGTTTTTCTCTTTTTTTCTTGTTCAGTCTGGTTAGAGTTTTGTCCATGTTACTGATTCCAAAGAAACAGTTTAGGTTTCGTTGATTTTTAATTTTTTTTAATTTGTTTTAAATTATGTTGATATCTACTCTGATCTTTACTATTTCCTTTAATCCACTTTTGTTGGATTTAATTTGCTCTTATTGGCATATCTTTTGAATATAGAGCTGTGCTCCTAGTCTGGAACATTTACTCTGCTGTAACAGGTGTTTGCTGCTATAAATTTTCTTTATATTTCTTTATATTTTCTTGTTCACTGGTTTCAAGCAATTATTAATATGTTGTGGGGGATTTTTGTCATCAAGATATTTTAAATTTTTCTTTCAATTTATTCTTGACTCATGAGGTATTTTAAAAGGTTGTTAGTTAATTTCCATAATATAGGGAAAATAAAACCTCTTTGGATTTTTCAATGCTCCTGAAAAAAGTTCTAGCCTTTTGAGACTCCTCACATACTAAGATAATTAGATTTGTAGCCATTTATCTAGTTAAATCTCTGATCCAAAAGAATAATAAAACTCACCTTAGCTATTCAAAAGATAAAGGGTTACATTCTTGATAGACACCAAAGTCAGCTCCTAATATCAGAGTGTTGTCTTCCTAGATAAGATCTTCCAGGAACTTAAAAGACATCTCTAAGTCATAAAAACTACAGAGACTGAGGGTTTATCCGGCCCTTGGAAAGACATATTTCCGTCCCATATCAATAGAGAAAAAACATTTTTCTTTCCTTTATGGAGGGAAAGTGAGCTGCTTCTCTCCTGCATTTAAGTGGAAAAGATTTATTTTTTTCTATTACTTACCTATGGAGTGTCTGGCTAGTCATATAGGACATTTGACCTGCTTTTCACTGAGTTGCTTTAAGTCATATGAGGAGTGGGGAAGCTGATGAACTATAGGGTTTTACTGTAGGTAATTAAAAAAATCTGTCTCTGATACAGAATACTTCCTGTGTGCTTTCAGGATAAAATTAGAAAAAATTAATTAAAAAAACCCCCACACATGTATTATGAGAATATTCATACATCTTTTTATTATTGATTTCTAATTTAATTTCATCATGGTCAAAGGATATATTTTGTATGTATTGATTCTTTTTACATTTATTGAGACTTGTTTTATGGCCCACAAAAAGTCTATTAGGGAATTGTTCCACGTGCAACTTGGAGATAATATATATTATGTTGTTGTTGAGTGGATTATTCCATAAATGTCAATTAGTTCACATTGGCTAATAGAATTCATGAATTTTTATGTATTTTTACTGATTTCCTGTCTACTTGATTTATCAATTATTGGAAGAGAGTTATCAAAATCTTCAACTATAATTGTGTTTGTTTATTTCTACTTTAAGTATTGACAATTTTTTTCTTCATGTATTTCTAAGTTCTGTTTCTTATTAGGTACATTAACTTTTAAGATTGCTATGTCCTTTTGGTGAATTTCCCCTTTACTGATAGGAAACATAATTTTTTGTTGTTGGCAATATTTTTGCTCGTAAGTCCTTTTTGTTTTATATTAAATATAGCTAGAACCCCTTTCTTTTGACCAGTGCTACCCAGTTACAAATCTTCCCATCCTTTTACCTTTAATCTGGTTGTGTGTCTCTATATAAAAGTAACTTTCTTATAAGTAGCATATTCAGTTCTTGCTTTTTATGCAGTTGGACAAGTTCTTTCTTTAAATCTGGGGCATTTACACTATTTATATTTAATGTGATTACTGATATAGTTAGGTTTAAATCCAACACCTTGCTATGTTTTTTTAATAAGTCCCAGTTTTTTCCTTTTTTAGGATTACTTTTTATTACTTTATTTTTATTGTTAACTTACTAGTTATAACTCTGTTTACATTCCACCTTCTAGCAATATTGTACCACTTCACATAATTTTGGACATATAAACTAGTTTATCTTTTTTCAGTTCTGTTTTTTGCTGTACACATTATGAAATTCTGTTAGTAGGCACATAAAAGTTAGGATTGCTCTGTCCTCTTGAATTAACCCTATTATCATTATGAAATGGTGTTTTTTCTTGGCAGTATTTTTGCTGTGAAATTTATATAGTCTGATATTAATACAGTAACTTTAACTTGTTTTGATAAGTGTTACTCTGAAAATAGATATACATACATATATAGTTTCCATAATTTTATATTTAACCTATTTTTTTATATTTAACATATATTTCTAGTAGGCAGTCCAAATTTAGATATTGCTTCTCCCTCCTCAATTTGACACCTTTGCCTTTTGGTATGATTATTAATAGTATTGAGTCTTGATCTGTCATATTGATATTTTTCTGTGTGTTCCAACGGGATTTGTTTGTTTGTCTTTTTATTCTCCCTTTTAAAAATTATATATTTTGATTGTGTTTTATCACTTTATTGGGTTATTATTAACTATGAGTCTATTTTGTTGTTGTTACTTGTCTTGGGACATACTGTTCAGAGTTTATATTATACATATGTAACATAATCACAGCCTATCATCAAGTTACCTTATGCCACCTCACATATAGTATGGGAATCTTATAAGTATAGTTCCAGTTCCCTTCTCCCAAGCTTTTAAACTTGCTAAACACGATTAAATCAGCCTTTATTGCAGTGTTGATTTGGCCATGCTAATAAGACAATATCTTTTTGAGTATGCAGTTCCTTATGTATTATGATTTCTTTCTTTTTTTTCTTTTTTCTTTTTTTTTCAGATTTCCTTATTCTGTCATTTGGGAACATGAAATATCCTCAGCACTGTGTGATCTCCTGGAAATCTTCCTGCTCCTTTCCCATGGTTCTGTCCGTGACCTCATAGAGTTGCCACATCTACATGTGCTGATCAGCATTCAGTTAAATACTTGAGGGAATCCCTGTAAAGATCCCTGAAGCTTGTGCTCTCTCTCTCTCTCTCTCCCTCCTTTTGTGCAGCTCTCTCCTCTCCGGTACTCTTCCTTGCAGTTCTAGTTACCTTGTCTTCTCTGAATTCTCGTTCCTATCTCCCCATTTTGGGAGATTGAGACCTGAAAATTGTCCAGTAAATAAGGTGGAGCAACTGGTGAGCTCATCTTTCATGGGTCACTGTCTTTCAATGTTGGATGTCCAGTGTTTTGAAAGCCATTGTTTCACATATCTTATTAAGTTCTTTAGTTGTATAATGTAGGATGGTAAATCCAATCATTGCTAGTCCATCATGGCTGGAAGAAGAGCATGACAATAATTATCTTTTTTGAAAAAACAGATTAAATAGTAGTGGTCTAGAATTGGTAATGGAGAACAAGATCACCTCCCCACATCCTAGACTTGATATATGTACTATGTGAGTGAAGGTAGTTTCACTTGGGAGGAGATTAGTGGTAAACTAGTTTCCACTTCATGCAAGGAATTTCGAGAAATTCAAGTTTTAACTAGAATGCCAAAGGACAGAGTGAAGGATAGAGAAAGATTGTTTTAGATTAATTACTAAAGATGCTCATAAATTCCAGGTAATAAAAGATAACCTCTAGTATTATATTTTAGGGGATATTAACATAAAGAGTATGACTCATGCTGTGATTTGTCTTTAGAATCTCTTGAAGAAGAACATAATCTCAAATACATACTTAAATAACCATGCCAGAGAATGTTAACTCTTTACAAAGTGACCATCCTCCTCTTTCAAATTAATGGATCTCTTAATGTAGGGTAGGCCAGTTGCATCTGAGAGACATTATTTCCCAGTGCCCTCTGGTATTGGTGTTGCCATGTGCTAAATTCCGACCAATATAACAGAATTATAGACACATAAAAAAATCAGAATACATTTAGCAGGGAATGCTAAATGTTGAGTGAATTTGGTTGGCATACAACAAAGTATAGTCAATCAGAACATAGAAACAAGTAAATGGGTTGGTCCAATTAAGGTATCCATCCTTGTTCTCAGAGCTAAACTAGGGTTATCCAGGATCAAAAATAAGATTAGGCTTCCTCAGAAGCACTGCCATAACAAGCTATCGATTCTGATGAGATTATGCTCTTGAGATGTACTGAGATAATACACATTTTGAAAGTTATTCTTACAAATTTTATTCATAAACTAAAAGCACCAACTCCTAGAAAATAGAACTCAACAATTCAAATGTATAAGGCATAAGGAGCAAGTAAAATTTGTTTAGGAATATAAAATGATTTATACTGGAAAATAAAATTAATATTTAAACAAACAGAGCTGCTAATGGAAAAATAAAAGACACGTTAAACTCTGTAGCGTTAATAGAAAACTTATAAATTAAGTATGCCAATACCTTAATTTCATGGTGGAAAGAGAGGACCTGAGAGTGTAACTTACTCAATTATACATGGTAATGTAATTCTGGGGTTAAGATTAGACCTATGATATTTGTTATTCAAGACAGTATCACTTTATTCCATATGAAGCTCACAAACCCTAGTTTGTACTGGTTCAGGTAAAAACTTTATCATCAAAAATAAAAAATATATTTTACTTCAGAAAGTTTAATAAGGGTCTTGTTTCCTTTTAAGTAGTAATAACACTTTTACTAAGAAAATTGCTGTATTCCTTTCATCTTCCACACCTGCATGAGGTATCCCCCACTCCCTAAAGCAGTTTATTTTTCACTGTGCTTAAAGGTTCTTAAGTAGCCATTTCAGCTGTAAGAAACTGTGAAGGACTTTTATATTTTATTTGTTAGTATATTTATTAATTGGTAAATCTGTAGCTATCTTTGGTAGCACTGCTAAATACACAAAAGAAAACAAAATAGAAGGTTAAAGTATTTAAAATACAGAACTTCTGAAAAATATTGTTTTGGCCATGTATAAATCATTTTATAAGGAAAATTTGGGCACATCTGAAATGCATTTTGAAGGAAAATATTTTAATTCATCTAAAAAATTGCAATTAAAGGGGGGGGAAGAAAAACTAACCAATGAAGACACGACCTATAGTAATATATTTTACAATTTAGACTCTAGAGATAACTCCACCAATTATCATTATGAAGCATAAAGTTATAATTAAAAGAATAATTAATCCATTTAAAAATTCATCATGTTATTATAAAAGGGTTCCCTCTACCTGAAATATTTATATATACTTTTGAATATATTAGAGAAAATGCTATTTGACTTTTCATTTAATTAGTCTTTTGGGGATATTGTGGGCTAAAAAATTATCAGTGCAGATGTAAAGTTTCAAAAATAAAAGTGATTTATACCCTCATGTAAAAATATTGAAAATTACACTTATTAGAATTGTTTAAAAAAACTACTAAAATATTTTCCCAGTAGAGACATTCATAAATTAATTATACAAAGATCCTTGTAACATTAAATATTCTCTCTTATTTTTTTCCTACAGAATACTTTGCAAGTTACTTTAACTTTGAAAATGTTTTTTCAGGAGTTCATATTTTAGATAATACCTGAAAAGAGCTTCTATACCCATGGATTTAAAAAATATAAAAACTGGGGGGTCTGGGGGCCCAGTTGGTTAAGCAGCTAAATCTTGATTTTGGCTCAGGTCATGATCTCAGGGTCCTGGGATTGAGCCCTATGTCAAGCTCAGCAGGGAATCTGCTTGAGGATTCTCTCTCTCCCTCTGTCCTTCCTCCAGTTCTCTCTCTCTCTCTCAAATAAATAAATCTTTTTAAAAAATGTAAAACCTTAGAAGTCAACAGATGTCTTCCAAATACATATTTAGCTCTATTACATTATTATCTAATTCTTCAAAATGTTTATTATATAAAGTATGTAAACATTCTCCTGCAATTCTTTGTCTTTACTTAGAACCTCAATTTTTTAAAAAAAAATATTTTTTAAAATTTTAAAACCATTTTAGAATTACAGACATTGTGAGGTGAAGATAAGGGGTGTCCATACACCTCACATTCATTTTTCCCTGTTATTAATATCTTATACTAGAATAGCATATTTGTCACAATTAATGAACCACCATTGATACGTTATTATTAACTGAAATCCACACATTTTTTCAAATTTGCTTAGTCAGGTTTTCTATAGTTTTTATCTAATGTGCTCTTTCTGTTCCATAATCCTATCTAGAAAAGCATATTATTTTCAGGCATCCTGTTTCCTAGGTTTCTCTTGACTATCACAGTATATAATTCTTTTTTTAATTAGAAGTTTATTCCTAGAAATTGTCTTAGTGTTCTTAAACTCTCTCTCTCAATGTCTTCCTCTTTTTCTCTGTCTTTCTCTCTATTGAGTCTATAGCAGCCCTCAATAAACTTAATCAATATTAAATGCGGAGTTTGATTTACATAATTTGTTAAGTGAAGTGAAAGTCATTGTGTAATAATGTTAGCATATTTGGCTATTGCATATCATTTTGTTTAAATAATGATAAATTCTGAAGTTGTTTTGTAAGCGAGCAAATTAATTCAAAATATATATTGCCATATCAGTCATCTGAGGCTAAGATTGTTACAACAACCTATTCCAAAATTTAAATGGCTTATACAAACAAAGATTTATTTGTCACTCAGTTGGCATGCCCATTGCTATTCATCACACATCTTCTTTACTTTGTGACTTGGCTGAAAGAATAGCCATTGACATTGCTAGTGTTGTGGCTAAAAGAGAAAGAAAAGAAAAAGCAACATAACAGAGCCACATAATGGCCCTAATGGGAAAGAAAGACAAGTAAACAGACTGCTGCAGTATAGTACAAGTAACTTAGAGATGGAGAGATGGAAGGAAGTTATGGAAGTCTTTCTAGGTGAGTGACTTTTCCAGACAGAATCTGAAAAAGAGTAAGTTAAACTGGCAGAAAGAAATGCAAGAGTACTCTAGGCACAGGGAGTAATGTATCTAAGTGAAGAAGGGCAAAGAAGATATCTTAGTGTTTTTAGGGAATTACAGTTATTTGGCATTGTTAAAAGGCAAAATGGGAGGGTGAGACAGGGAATAAGGAACTGACATGAGACAGTTGCATTGTTTTATATATATTAGCTTGCTGATGAGAAAGTAATATTTGTGGAGATCTTAAAGAATCCACCCCCCAAAATGTTAGATTAATATTAAATATTAATTTTATGGCATATTATTCACTTTAGACATCAAACAGCTTACAATGTTCTGCTCTTCTTAACATTAAACATTATTGGGGTGCCTGGGTAGCTCAGTTGGTTTAGGGTCCAACTCGGTTTTTGCTCAGGTCATAATCTCAGGGTTGTGAAATGAAACCCCGTGTGGGGCTCCACACTCAGCTTGGAACTTACTTGAGATTCTCTCTCTCCCTCTGCCACACCCCCACTTGTGCTCTCTCTCCTTCTTTCTCTCTCAGAATAAATAAAATATTAGAAAAAAAAACAATAACACTATTGACCTTGAGAACATAAGACAAGAGATATCTATTTACAGCAGGGAGGAGTTGGTAGGGAACATGCAGCAGACAAAATTAGGCAGATTTTGGACTTCTGTGGTGAGATGCAGAAGACTGGGAGTCCTATGGAGATCTTAAAGAAGATGTGGCTGGCAGGACAGTTTCTCTCTATTGTTCTCTCATGGGTGTTGTTTCAAAAGGTCTTCAATGACACCAATAAATGAAAAGATAGTCCATGCTCATGGACTGAAAAAATTAATATTGCTAAAAAATATCCATACTACTCAAAGCTGCGTACAGATTCAATGTAATACCTATCAAAATTCCAATGGAATTTTTCACAGAAATAGAACAAAGGATAATAACATTTGTTTGGAACCATAAAATACCCCAAAAATCAATCTTGAGAAAGAATAAAGCTGAAAATATCACATTTCCTGATTTCAAACTATACTATAAAGCTATAGTAATCAAAACAGTATGGTACTGGCATGAAAACAGACACATAAAACAATGGAATAGAATAAAGAGCCCAGAAATAAAACCACACAGATATGGTCATCATTCTATGACAAAGGAGGCAAAAACATACAATAAGGAAAAAACAGTCTCTTCAGTAAGCGATATTGGGAAAACTGGACAGCTACATGCAAAAGAATGAAACTGGACCACTCTTTTATACCATCTACAAAAATAAATTCAAAATGGATTAAATACATGAATGTAAGACCTGAAATCATAGAACTCCTAGAAGAAAACATAAATAGTACTTTCCTTGACATTGGTCTTAGCAATTTTTTTTTCTTTTTGAACTGGTCTCCTCAGGCAAGGGCAGCAAAACCTAAAATGAACACATGGGATTATGTCAAACTTAAAAGCTTTTGTCTAGCAAAGGAAACCACATAAAACAAAAAGGCAATCTACTGAATGGGAGAAGTTATTGGTGGATCATCCATCTCATAAGGATTAATATCCAAAATATTATAGAGAATGTGCACAACTTAATATAAAAAAAAATAACCTGAATAAAAAATGGGCAGAGGGTTTGAATAGACATCTTTCCAAAGAAGACGTACAATGGCCAACAGACACATAAAAAGATACTCAGTGTCACTAATCATCAGGGAACTACAAATCAAAATCACAGTGAAATATCATCTCACACCTGTCAGATTGGCTGTTATCAAAAAGACATAGTAAGTGTTGGAAAAGATGTGGAGAAAAGGAAACTCTAGTACACTGTTGGTAGGAATATAAATTGGTACAGTCACTATGGAAAAAGGAGGTTTATTGGGTCATTGGTGCACAAATATTCTTTCTGGTGCTTCAATGGGCATTTGTTTACCCAAAGAAATGCAATTTAAACCTACTTAGAAATTGTAAATATAATACCCTATTTCAGTACAGTTTAGCATTTTCTTTACATTTATGAATTCTGCTGATCACGTTTGCATTAGTTATGCCACTTATGTGTACTAAATTTGTCAGTCTTAATCGTGTTGTAATGATTAGCTGGAGACATGATTAAGATAGTAAATTCCTTAGAGTTTTCTGTTCCCAGTTTCTAAGAATTTGTCTTTATCTTTGTAGAAAGTTGATGTTTTTATGATTTCAATCTCATGAAAGTACCCAAACAACAAAATTTTGTTTTAAATATGTGGCGATACTTACCAATATTAGCATATAAAATAAAACATAATTTGAATTATACTATTTAGCATCATTTTCAGTGTATGACGGTCACACCTCTAATTTGGATGCTTTGTTAGTGGTATTTTTCAGAAATGTTATATATTCCTGGTAGATATTTTTAAAAGACTTTATTTATTTATTTGAGAGAGAAACAGACAGATAAAGAGAGAGCATGATCAGGGGGAGAGGGAGAAGCAGAGTCCCCACTAAGCAGAGAGCCCGACATGGGGTTCTATCCCAGGACCCGAGCTGAAAGCAGATGCTTAACTGGCTGAGTCATCCAGGCACCCCTGCTAGTAGACATTTTTATCTAGGCATTGTATACCATTACTGTACTGTATACACTTTATATTTAACTTATTTTCTTTTCATTATAAATGTTTATCTCAAGTATGTAAATAAATGAGAATATCATTATTGGTAAAATATTCTAAGACCTGTATTTTAAGCCTTAAACTTAAGTATTGATTATAGATGATTTGCTAGCTTAAAAACACTAACTAAACACAGCTAATATTTGTTTTGGAAGTGGTTTAACTTTAGCATACATGAATGTATAATTAAAATAAACTGTATTTGCTTGATGTAGTAATTGATAATATTGATTTAATTATATGCTGAATATGACCGTGCTGTGCCACAGTCCTATGAGAGAAAGGTTGGTGGTTGGAGCACAGTTGCTGGACTGCAGATTGCCTTAGTGATCTTACAGCCTACTGGTCTTTCTAGCTGAAGAAGTAAATCCACTAGCCTGTGCTTTGTTTCCTACTACCTGTATACAAACACCTATTCAGAGGTTGATGAGCACAGCACTTCAAACCAGTTTGAAAATAGAAACATTTAATAAGAGTTGGCAATTTTTATGACTCTAAGAGTTAATTTTATGAGTACAATGCAGAGCAGATCATTTAATGTGAGCAAAAACAGAAATTTATAACAAAGGGTTAGTTCAGTGTCACCAAATGGATATAAATATTTAGGTAGGATGATATTTGAGAATAGACTTTTCCTTTAATTTTTATATGCAAACCTACATTTGTGGTTAGTATCTTATTCTAAGGATACAATAAGAAATAAAAGATAAGAGAAATTTGTCACATCACTGACTCTTTTAATACTGTGCATATATTCATGGTATCAATGTACTATAGTACATCTTTTTAAATTGCTATCATATCATCTTATATGCCTTTACTAGTTTATTATGATTTTTGACAAAAGTTTAAGAATAAATATAGTGTATGGAAGACTATATCTAGATTTTAGACCAATATTTGGTTAAAATAAATGTACAAAACATAAAGGATACATATACCATTTAATCAATAAATATATTTGAGTCCCCACTATGTTCCTGACTTCTAGATGTTGGTGATATAACAATGTACAAAATGAAGTCATTGTCATTGTGAAGCTTATATTTAAGGAGTCAGAAAATATGTATGATTCCATCACTTTCTGTCATGCGTTATAGGTGATATATATATATATATATGAAAATAGTAAGAGTTTTCTGTTAGCTAACAAAAATCCTTCCTGTGTGATGATATTTGGTCATAGACATATGGAAATGAAAGAAATGTGGGAGTAAGCAATGCATATATCCAGAGAAAAAGCCATTGAGAAAGCATCATATTTGGCATATTACAAAAACATGCTAAATGTAGGCTGGAACAACATGAGCAAGGCAGGGGAAAATAGGAGATAATATATACAGGAAGAGTGGTGGCTTAAACACAAATTTGAGGTGTCAAATCCTTTGCACCCACCCAGAGCAAAATTTTTGATCTCCTGGTAATGCTGGTTCAGGAAAATAAAATGCCAACAAACAGTAAGATAAATAAAAAGCAAAAACACTAGTAAAAAGAAATTCTGACAAAATTTAACATAAACTTAAACCATTAAAGAGCATGCTGAAATATTACAGACAAAATTTTGAGAAAATATATAACATAATACCCTGATACAAATATTTTTATATTATAAAAAATAATACCTTAAATTGAAATTCAAATATTCAGAATAGAAATGCAGGACAAACAGCAGGACGATGCGAAATGAAGACTTCTAGAACTTGGGAAAGAAGTTGAAGAAAAAGACAATATATCAAAAATAAAGAAGAAAGAATACATTGTTCCTCAAGAAAGAAGAGTCACAAGTGAAGATGAGTAAGTGAGAGGGTAAAAATAAATTTAAAGAAAAACAGAAATGAAGAGAAAAGGAGAGAAGAGAGAAAGGGTTAGGTATAGAAGACATTTAAAAAACATTGAACACCTGTGTAATAGGAATATCAGAAGAAAGGCAAACATTGTAATAAAACTAACATTTAAAAGTGTAATTTGGTGAGATCAGTAATTTGGTAATATTAAATACTTCCAAAATTTCACCCTTCCATAAAAGCAATGGAAAGAAAATGGCAAAAATTGGAAGAATCATTTTTTTTTAGAAATTAATCAAGGCTTTTAGCAACCTGGAGTTTTCAAGAAAATGGTTCAGTCTCAGTAAGGACAATGAATGTGTGACAGTTTGATGTACCCTAATCACATTTCTTGTTCTTCAGTTAAGCAATAATGTTGAAAATAATAGTTTATCTTCCTGGTGTCAGACTGAAAAGAGCAGAAAGAAGCTGGGGTTGTTTCAAACTGTCATGGTCAATAAATTGTCATTATTTGACTTGTTTGATGGTTCTCTGGAAGACCCCACTCAAATGGCCTAACTTTATTTGACCTGCACTCTGTGCTAAAAGTGTCTACCTAGGGAAAGGTTTAAAAGACATTTATAGGTATGTATTTTAGCATTATATCTGTCTGAGGTAATGGATAAGAGCTGGGATATACAAAGGAGCTTAAAAGCTGATGAAGAAAATGTCTATAGAGAATTTGAAGAGTCTTGACATTTTTCTGGGAATCTAGAAGGCCGCTCACATGCATACAGTTGTATGCATAATCAAGAAAGACCTGAGAACACCCTATGCTGTCACCTCAGGCTAACATTGGGGCTCTGCAAAACCAAGTGAAATCTAAGACAAGTTGTAAACTTCCTGGCTGAATGTTGAAAGTATTTCTCCAAACTCCTTGGCAAGGCCTGGGAGACTGATTCTGGTCATTTAAAGAACACTATGCCATCATTAGCTAACTGCTAAGTTAACCTACTAGACACTTAAGTGGCCACATGAAAAAGAATACAGATTCTACAAAATCAGTTCACAAAAATCAGTAAATAAGAAAACAATTATAACTCACAAGCAGGAAAAACAACAAACACTGAAGATAGAGTGTGATTTTAATTAGAAGTGTTGCCACATTTCAGAATTTCAAATGTCTAGTTTTCAACAACAATAACAAAAAACAAGACATGCAAAGTAAGAAAGTATGGCCAATCCATAGAAAAACAAAAAAAAATTCAGTTGAAACTGTCCTTAAAGATGACCAGATTTTGGAACAAGTAGACACAGACTATAATCAGTTATTATAAAAGATGTTCAAAGAAGTAGAAAAAAACATGTCTAGAGAACTAAAAGAAAGTTTGACAACAATGTTCTCATTAAATGCTAAAAGGCAAGGTATTGTCCACAGTATATATACTTTATATTCAAAGACATTAGAGTGAAAGTAAAGGATGGGAAGATACACCATCCAAATCTTTTTTTTTTTTAAGATTTTATTTATTTATTTATTTATTTATTTATTTATTTATTTGACAGAGATAGAGACAGCCAGCGAGAGAGGGAACACAA
>NC_048225.1:112559874-112561228 GCF_002007445.2 Ailuropoda melanoleuca
GAGAGAGGGAACACAAGCAGGGGGAGTGGGAGAGGAAGAAGCAGGCTCATAGCGGAGGAGCCTGATGTGGGGCTTGATCCCATAACACCGGGATCACGCCCTGAGCCAAAGGCAGACGCTTAACCACTGTGCCACCCAGACGCCCCAACACCATCCAAATCTTAAACAAAACAGAGCTGGAGTGGCCATATCAATATCAGATGAAATAGACTTTAATATAAAATTACAACTAGAGACAGAGAACGATACTTTATAATCACAAGTGATAAAAGAAATTATAAAAAAAGTTATAGACTTTTATGTACCTATCTTGAAGAGAGAAACAGGTAATTAAACAGTAATATTTGGAGACTTAAGTGTCTCATTTTCAATAATGGATACAACTACTAGACAGAATATCAACAAGGAAATGGGAGACTTGAACACCATTATAAAACAAATATACCACAAGTATCTGTAGACAACCTATGCAATGATAGCAAAATACATATTCCTCACAAGTGCACGTAGGACATATAGAATCCAACCAATAATGGAATGAAATTAGAAATCAGTAACAGCAAGAAATCTGAGGAAAACACACACAAATACATAGAAATTAAACAACATATTCCTAAACATCCATGGGGTCAAAGAAGAAATTAAGAGAGAATTTAGGAAATACTTTTATTTTTTTTTTAATAATTTTTTTAAAAGATTTTATTTATTTATTTATTTGACAGAGATAGAGACAGCAGCGAGAGAGGGAACACAAGCAGGGGGAGTGGGAGAGGAAGAAGCAGGCTCACAGCAGAGGAGCCTGATGTGGGGCTCGATCCCATAACGCCGGGATCACGCCCTGAGCCGAAGGCAAACGCTTAACCGCTGTGCCACCCAGGCGCCCCAGGAAATACTTTTAGATAAACGAAGACAAAACACAATATAACAAAATTTGGAGTGCAAACCATGCTAAAGGTTTGCCTGTTCGAGCTTCTGGTATGTGCTAGTGTTTCTTGTCTTGTTGACACATCACTCTAATCTCTGCCTGTATCTTCATACTGCCATCTCCTTTTTGTGTGTCAATTCTCTCATTATCCCTCAGGGCACTTTTGGTGACATTTAGGAACCACCCAGATATTCCAGAACCATCTTATCATCTCAAAATCCTTACCATATTACATCCACAAAAACTTTACCATATAAGGTAACATTCACTGGTTCTGGGGATTAGGATCTTTTGCCTTTGTGGCCGACACTATTCAGCCCACTACAACAGTCAATTTGGAACTCTATCCACTGAGGCAAAAAAAAAAAAAAAAAAAAAAAAAAAAAAAAAAAAAAAAAAAAAAAAAAAAAAAAAAAAAAAAAAAAAAAA